>NC_064245.1:33246911-33547352 GCF_003254725.2 Canis lupus dingo
CTATCCTCTTGCCTTTGTTAGACATAACACTCGGCATTTCTACGGTTTCTGTCTTCACATCCACCACAAACATTTTAGTAATTCAAGAAATGTACAACACTTTGATAAAAGGATAGTGGCCTTTAGGACTAATTTGTTTTTTAATGAACACAGTACTTGTGATTAACTGCTGTGTTGTTTCAAGAAGGGTGCTATATAAGCTAAGCACTATGCATGTATAATATTTGTTTATAGAAGAAAAGACGAGAAGAAAGATAAAGGCAGAAGGAAGGATGGTAAATAAGTGAGGATGACGGGAGGAGTTAGACAATTCTTTGAGGGCCAGTGCCACATTCTTTCAATAGCTGACAAGCAGGACGAGTAAATGAACCATGTAATGCACATGAATTGTCACTTCAGATAATTACTCTCTCTTTGACATGGAGCTGAGGCTGTGTCCTCTTGCAGTGTTTATGTCTCTTTCTCCAAGCAGCCTTTCTCTGAATCTTTCATTGTGAAATTAATTTCTATGAAATGTTAATAGACATTCCATGAAAAAGGTGTCCACGGTCTAATAACTTAAGGTTACAATGCCCACCATATGCCAAAACTTCTATGGTTCATAGGAATTTTAGTGTATCAAAGTCTCCAGAAAACCCTGAAATTACAAAGCAAACCAAAAGTTTTACTTTGCTAAATTCAGCATTTCTCAGATGTTTCCACAGGCAAACTTTTCTCATTGACCAACCACATTTAACTCATTGCATAGCCCTAGCATGTCTCAGAAGGTGTTCTAGACTTCATGCCAATATGTGATAGGTGGTACTTTTTGACATAGGACTGGAAGCAGAAAACAGACACCAAAATGGACCCTAATGATCCTTGTCATTAATTATTCACAGCCTTGTGTAGTCCCCTCCCACATTTTATCAAGACTAGTCTGTGTGACCAATATGGCAGAAGTACTGTATTATAAATGACTGTGGCTGTCATCTTGGATTTGGCCTTTCTTGGGTCTCATCCTCTGGGGCAAGCTGGCCACCATGTTGTAAAGATGCTCAGGCAGCATATGGAGATAGCCACTTGGTAAGAAATGAGGCCCCAGGCCAGCAGCCATGTGTGTGAACTTGGAAGATGGTCCTCTCTTGGGTGAACTTTCAGTGGACTTCTTGGCTGTAAACTTTGATGGACTTGGAGCCAGACTCACTAAGCTAAGGCCCTCATGAATTCCTGATCCTTAGAAATTGTGAGACACTAAATGTTTTCATAAGCTACTATGTTTGGGAGCAATTTGTTGTGCAGCAATAGGTAACTAATAAACTAGTTAATTAAGAAGGCCTGGGGAATATGATGTTTAGGTTTGTATCAGGAGGACATGCTTATTCATGCAACCAAGTATGAATTACGTTGATGCCATGATGCTCTAATATAACAGCAGTGAACGAAGCAGAAAATCCCTTTCTCTTCTTTGCATTCAAGTATCCATATACTTGGCAGATAACTCCAGTTGTCCTTCAGAATCTCTCATGTCGGGATGCCTGGGTGGCTCAGTGATTTAACATTTGCCTTTGGCCCAGGGTGTGATCCTTAAGTCCCGGGATTGAGTCCCACATCGGGCTCCCTGCATGGAGCCTGCTTCTCCCTCTGCCTGTCTCTCTCTCCTCTCTCTCTCTCTCTGTCTCTCTCTCTGTCTCTCTCTCTCTGTGCATCTCTCATGAATGAATAAATTTTAAAAAATCTTAAAAATATAAAAAAATAAAAAAGAATCTCTTATGTCTACAATGGCCCCACTGGTAGTTGGTTCCAGGCTGACCTCACTTCCCAATCTTCTGTGCAGCACAGTTTGAAGGGGCTACCATTTTCTCACCAATGGAATGGAAGCAGCTCATCCAGCTTCTGTGTCTTGGGCCATTAGCTCCCTTCTCTAAGCTGCCCTTTTTCCTGATACTAAGGAAATGCAGATGGTAGCCTCACTTTAATCATGCAGAATATCATAATACCCTTGCATATGATGAATCCAAATATGCAAGGAACTTGGGCCCTTGAGTAATTAATTACATGGAGTCATCTCACAGTCCTGATGGCTCAAGGCAAAGCATTACATGAAAGAGAAATAAAATAAGCTTCTATGTGTTTTAAGTTCTTTACTATTTGCTTTCTTTATTTCAGAAATATAGCCTAGAACCTATTGATGCAATTTATCAGCACAAAGTATAGGTATTAAACACATAATTGAACTAAGATATGTACAGTTACTCCAAAAAATGTCTTTCAAGAATCAAAAAGCACCAACAGATAATGTTATTTTGGATTTAGGGGACATACCTCTTTCTTTTTCTTTTTTTTTTTTATCATTGCAGAACAAGAATCAAAGATCAGCAAAATAATGGCCCATGGGCTAAACTCTAGCACACCATCTATTTTTGTAAACTAAGTTGTATCAGAACACAGTCATGCCCCATTAGTTACATGTGGTTTGTGGCTGGCTGCTTTTGCACAACTGCAGAGGTGAGTAGTTGCAAGACTTGGCCTAAAATACTTACTATCTGGTGCTATACAAAAACAAACAAACAAAACAAAACAAAAAAACCTCTTTTAACCCTCGCTGCAGAGTATATGTTTCAGCAAAATATTAAAATTGCAATGTCTAAAAATTCACTTGCCCTAATTCTATTTTGGATAGTCGAACAGCCAGTTTCTTCTGTTACTTTCCTAAAGGAGAAAAAGAAAACATGCAGTCTTATGAAGCACCCTTTCTCCTGAAGGAGTCTGAAACACGCCTCACCACCTGTCACATTGGTGGCTGAGATCCTATACCACCATGGGTCCCAGCTGCTCTAATTGGTCTCCTCCCTTGTCTTCAGGAGCATGATTCAGCCCTGATTCAGCATCCAGATGTTCAGAGGGAAAAAAGGCTTTTGAAGGGCTTAAACTAGATATAATCATGGACATATCTCTTTACAGAGGTCTTTCATAATATACACCAGGGATCCTTATGTAAATTGAACCATATTCATTAAAGGTAGGTGGAAATTTCAAACCTAGTTAATGTGATCTAAAAAGGCAGACTTTACTAGCAAAGCTTACATGGGTTTTATTCCTCAAGATCTTCTTGGAGCCTGCATATGTCCTTTGCCCTATCTCTCTTTGCACTTGATCTTTTAGGATGCAGCAGGTGTCTGCATCACACCCTGTAAAGTACATCACCCAGAAGGGTCCCCTGGCCACCTACACATGCCTACTCTGATGTACAGTTACTAGCAGAGAATTACGGAGAGTGTCTTACTTTCTTGCCATGTTTGTGACTGGTGGTTGGTTGTATACCTACCAGTTACTTTCTAGGGAAAAAAAAAAGAAAATATGCAGAAAAAATCCTTATGAAGCACCCTTTCTCCCAAATGAAACTGAAACTTACCCCTCTCCAGTACTCAGGTATCATCATATTGTTTGGCTGAGATGTTGCCACCCCAACTTTTTCCCAACCCTCTTGGTTGTTGCCTCACCAAAGTTGAGGCCTGGGCTCCATTTACCTCTACCTCCAATACCTGGCACATGTCATAGCACAAGTCCTAATATATGACACTCAGCAAACATGTGAATAAAAATATTCAAGTGTCTTGAAAAATATATCATTAATACTAATATTAAGTATCATATTAACTATAACCATAAAGGCAAGGGAAATTATTTTGAAACATTTAAATTTGAATACTTCCATTACTACATCTTATAGTGAAAGATTCTTACTACCCAAGATTCATAGAAATTTAAAAATCCATCATCTGAAAGGAAGCTATAGTCAGGAAAAAATAATGAGTATTCCAGATAGCATCCAAAATAGAAGTGATTTATGCTGAGTGAAGTAAGTCAGTCGGAGAAGGACAAACATTATATGTTCTCATTCATTTGGGGAATATAAATAATAGTGAAAGGGAAAATAAGGGAAGGGAGAAGAAATGTGTGGGAAATATCAGAAAGGGAGACAGAACGTAAAGACTGCTAACTCTGGGAAACGAACTAGGGGTGGTAGAAGGGGAGGAGGGCGGGGGGTGGGAGTGAATGGGTGACGGGCACTGGGTGTTATTCTGTATGTTAGTAAATTGAACACCAATAAAAAAAAATAAAAAACAAAAAAACAAAACAAAACAAAAAAAGAACAAAATGGAATGGAAAAAAAATCAGTATAAAAAAATGAAATAAAGAGATAATTTTTAGAAAAATGAATACATTTTCTACTAATATTAT
Organism: Canis lupus dingo; assembly: GCF_003254725.2. Taxonomy (NCBI): domain Eukaryota; kingdom Metazoa; phylum Chordata; class Mammalia; order Carnivora; family Canidae; genus Canis; species Canis lupus. Next base: position 33,251,136 of record NC_064245.1, read on the forward strand.
GAATGATATGTGTTTGGGCTTAATATATATGATTAATGGGCTTAATGATATGTGTTTGGGCTTAATATATAGAAACCTCTCTTTTGCAAGAAGACAAGGCCATGAAGAGGATGTACTTGGATGCCTAGTATTTGAATTTTTCTTTGATCTTTAAAACACAAATGTTGGTGTGGACATGGAACTTGGCCATCCCAACTTTGTTTCACTCTACCTGTTGGCACCTGGCCATGCAGCCTTGCTCGTTCAACACAGAAATTATAACCAGGCAGATTAAGAGGGAAAATACCATGTATAGATGATGTACCTTGAATCCATTACCTAATACCAAAACATATAAGGGGAATAGACTAACTGAGCTATTCTTCTGGGATGTAAGTAGTCAGGAGCCATCCCGAGAAAAATTGATAGAGGAAATTCAGGGTCATGGTGGTGACTATTTTTATTTGTTCTTTTACTACTATTTTATGTGCTGTGAATACTGAGATAGAGCCTGAGCAGAGAGGAGAAACATTAAACTTAGGGAGTTAAGCTCTCTGACTCTCTTTCCCTGGTGAGTGAGGTCCTCCAGTCACTACGTTGAATGAGAGGATGGGGTGAAAAGCTCTTCCACACAGTCAGCACTGTCCTGTCTGAGCTACCTACTGAAATTGCTGGTTCTGACATCTGGACCCAGTTTTGTAGCCCTGTAGGGAAGACCTTTGAGTTGTGTTTGGCTTTTCTGCCAGAAATGTCTCTGTGTCTCTTCATCTGTCCCTCAGGCTCTCACATGAATCAGAAAATAAATGATAAAAGATCTTTCAATTACCTATCACATCTTCCAAACCTCCAGTGATGTTTTATGACATATCATCCTCAGGTCAATTTTGTGCTGAACTCTTCTTTCAGTCTTTAGCTATATTCACTACTTATCAACATCAGGACTGCACAGGGCCTGGGACATTAAAGGTGAACTATGAGTGACAAAACTCTTTGAGACCTTCAGAGAGTTTTAGCAAGATAGACATGCAAAAATTTATTTAAATATGATGCTTGTGGGAAGCCCCCAGTGGCTCAATGGTTTAGCGCCACCTTTAGCCCAGGGCATAATCCTGGAGACCCGGGATTGAGTCCCACGTCAGGCTCCCTGCATGGAGCCTGCTCCTCCCTCTGCCTGTGTCTCTGCCTCTCTCTCTCTCTTTCTCTCTCTCTCTCTCTCAAATAAATAAAATATTTAAAAATAAATAAATAAATATGATGCTTGCTGGGAGTGAGGTTGTACAAAATGCAGTATAAACATAAAAGGGAGAACATTGAAGATAGTGACAGATGTAAGAATTGTTATTAGAGAATACAACTTTAAGCTGATGCTTAAACAAAGTGTTGGGATTTCCTAAAGACAGCTAGAGCCAGAGGGCATTCCTGGAAGATGATAGCATGTGCATGAGAACAGGGTTATAAGAACTCCGAGTGGCTTTGGACTGTTGGATCAGGCAATGGTGTGCAGGGTTAAAGGAGCCAGAGGGAGGACCAGAATGAAGCATACAAAATTTAAAAATACAAGACCAAGAAAAGTATTGGCTTGGGCCACATGGGTGACTTGGTCAAGTACATGGCTCTTGATTTTGGCTCAGGTCTTGATCTCAGGGTCCTGATTTCAATCCCTGCCTTGGACTCCATACTGGGCATGGGGCCTACTTTAAAAAAAAAGAAAAAAAAGTCTTGGTTCCAAATTAAAGATATTTAGGTTTTACATTAAAGTCATGGGGGAGGACATAGAGGGATTCTAGGAGATAGATGTTGCTCTGGCAGGAAGAGGAAGGTTGGGTAATCTTTTTGTGTGAGGGGCAGAAGAATAGGCATTGCAGTAGCCCAGGAGAGAGACCACGAATGCTGGAAGGCGGCATAAGTGAAGATATTTCTATCCTTCCAGTATTTGTAAGAAACTGGGCATAAGTGGATGGTTCCCTAGGAAAGGGAATCAAAAGATGTGACCCCTATGGTTGTCCTGCCTTAAAAGGGTTTCCAGGCCTCAGGGCATTGAAGGTAACCCTTGTGTTGAGGAGATGAAGCTGAGAGCCTGGAAAACCTAGTGGGCTACAGTTTGGAGAACAGAACACTAAAGAAGAGAAATAGACTGGGAGAAAATATTTAAAATGAATAAGAGTGAAAATATAACAGAGCAAAGATGTAAGGTACATCTAAAGCAGAATTGTCTTTTATTATTTATTTTACTAAATTAATTTCTTATTGCAAAAAGTTTATTGTACTAAAGATGATGTTGGAAGAAAGATCTCATATAAATTACCTTAGCTTCTGCCTTAAGAAACCTGTAAAAGAAGAGCAAATTAACATCCTCATGTTTTTTAGTCCTCACTTTGCAGTAGAAAAAATAAAGTTCAAGATGGAAATTAATAAAATAAAATTTAAAAACAGAAAACAAGAGAAAATATCATTTAAATCAAAACTAGTTCTTGGAAATTAATAAAATTGATGAACTTGTAGCCAGACTATTCAGGAAAAAGAGAAGACACAGTTGAATAAAAAATGAGAGAAGTAATATCACCACAAATTCTATTTCTGTTAAAAGGAAAATAAAGTAAGATTACAAACAACTTTCTGCCAATAAATTGACATCTGACATGAAACGAGAAAATTCCATAAAAGACAAAAACTTCCAAATTTAAGTGAATAAATAGTTAATAGGAATATCCCTGCATCTATTTTGAAATTGAATTTTCAATTAGAAATCATTCCTATTAAACAATAACAAAAGCAAAAGCAAACCTCCAGGCCCAGATAGATTCACTGGTGAATTTATTTTTTAAAAATATTTTATTTATTTATTCATAGAGACAGAGAGAGAGAGAGAGAGAAAGAGAGAGAGAGGCAGAGACACAGGCAGAGGGAAAAGCAGGCACCATACAGAGATCCTGACATGGGACTTGATCCAGGGTCTCAGGATCACGCCCTGGGCTGTAGGTGGCACTAAACTGCAGTGCCACCGGGGCTGCCCTCACTGGTGACTTTAAAACATGTAAGTAGAAAATGAAACCAAATCTCTTATACACATCTTTCAGAAAACTGCAAAGAAGGGAATACTTACGAATTCATTATATGATCCAGGATTACCTTAGTGTTAAAACAAGAAAAAGATGTTACAAGAAAATTACACAGCAATATTCCTCATGGAAATACATGCACAAATTTTAAGGACACTTTTAGTATAGTAAACCTAACAATACATAAAAAGGAAAATGCAGCATTACTAAGTGATGTTTAATCCAGAATGTAAGGTTGTTGATTTAACAGCTGAAAGTTAATTAATGCAATTCGCCATATTAAGATGAAAAGAGTGTAATCATATCAATAGATACAAAAAAAGAATTTATCAAAATATATCTATTCCTGACTTAAAAACAACAACAACTGGAGCAAGGTAAGATGGCAGAAGAGTAAGGTCCACAAGTCACCTGTCCCCACCAAATTACCTAGATAACTTTCAAATCATTCTAAAAACCTATGAATTTGATCTGAGATTAAAGAGAGAACAGCTGAAATGCTACAGAGAGCAGGGTTTGTGCTTCTAACAAGTCCAACTCATTTTTAGACACTCAGCACTGAGCAAAATGACTAGAAAGAAGAACTCACCACAAAGCAAAGAATCAGAAACCGTACTCTCTGCTACAGAGTTACATAATTTGAATTATAATTCGATGTCAGAAAGCCAATTCAGAAGCACAATTATAAAGCTACTGGTGGCTCTGGAAAAAAAGCATAAAGGATTCATAGAATTCATGACTGCAAAATTTAGATCTAATCAGGCAGAAATTAAAAATCCATTAAATGAGATGCAATCCAAACTGGAGGTCCTAACAATGAGGGTTAATGAGGAAGAAGAAAGGGTGAGTGTCATAGAAGACAAGTTGATGGGAAGGAAGGAAGTTGAGGAAAGAGAAAAACAATTAAAAGCTCATGAGGAAAGGTTAAGGGAAATAAATGACAGTCTCAGAAGGAAAAATCTATGTTAAATTGGGGTTCCAGAGGGCGTCGAGAGGGGCAGAGGACCAGAATGCATATTTGAACAACTCATAGCTGAGAACTTCCCTAATTTGGGGAGGGAAAAAGGCATACAGATCCAGGAGATAGAGAGTTCCTCCCTAAAATCAATAAAACCAATCAACACCTCGACATTTAATAGTGAAACTTGCAAGTTCCAGAGATAAAGAAAAAGTCCTTAAGGTAGCAAGAGACAACAGACCACTAACTTATATGGGGAGAAATATTAGATTAATAGCAGACCTCTCCACAGAGACCTGGCGGGCCAGAAGGGCTGGCAGGATATATTCAGGGTCCTAAATGAGAAGAACATGCAGCCAAGAATACTTTATCTAGCAAAGCTCTCATTCAATAAGAAGGAGAGATAAAGAGCTTCAAGATAGGCAGAAACTGAAAGAATATATGACCACCAAACCAGCTCTACAAGAAATATTAAGGAAGACTCTGTGAAAGAAAGAGGAAGCCAAAAAAAAAAAAAAAAAAAAAAAAAAAAAAAAAAAGAAAGAGGAAGCCCAAAGAAATAATTCACAAAACAGGGACTGAATAGGTATCATAATGAAACTAATTCATATCTTTCGATAGTAACTCTGAACGTGAATGGACTTAATGATCCCATCAAAAGACACAGGGTTTCAAAGTGGATAAAAAAGCAAGACCCATCTATCTGCTGTCTACAAGAGACTCATTTTAGAACTAAGGACACCTACAGCCTGAAAATGTAAGGCTGGAGAATGATTTACCATTCAAATGTTCCTCAAAAGAAAGCTGGGGTAGCAATCCTCATATAAGATAAATTAAAATGTATCCCAAAGACTGTAGTAAGAGATGAAGAGGGACACTATATCATACTTAAAGGATCTATCCAACAAGAGGACCTAACAATCATGAATTTTATGCCCCTACAGGGGGAGCTGCAAAGTATATCAATCAATTAATAACCAAAGTAAAGGCATACTTAGATAATAATACACTAATACTGGGAGACGTCAACATGACACTTTCTACAAATGACAGGTCTTCTAAGCACAACATCCCCAAAGAAAGAAGAGCTTTAATTGATACACTGGACCATATGGATTTCACAGATATTTACAGAACTTTACATCCAAATGCAACTGAATACACATTCTTCTCAAGTGCACATGGAACTTCCTCCAGAATAGACCACATACTGGGTCACAAATCAGGTCTCAATTGATACCAAAAGGTTGGGATCGTCCCCTGCATATTTTCAGACCATAATGCTTTGAAACTTGAACTCAATCAGAAGAAATTTGGAATAAACTCAAACACGTGGAGTTTAAAGAGCATCCTGCTAAAATGTGAAAGGCTCAACCAGGAAATTAGAGAAGAATTAAAAAGATTCATGGAAACTAATGAAAATGAAGATACAACCATTCAAAATGTTTGCTATACAGTGAAAGCAGTCCTGAGAGGGAAATGCATTGCAATACAAGCATCCCTCAAAAATTGTAAAAAACTCAAAATACACAAGCTAACCTCGCAACTAAAGGAACTGGAGAAAGAACAGCAAATAAAACCTACACCAAGCAGAAGAAGAGAGATGATAAAGATTCAAGCAGAACTCAATGAAATAGAGACTAGAAGAACTGTAGAACAGATCAACAAAACCAGGAGTTGATTCTTTGAAAGAATTAAAAAGATAGATAAACCGTTAGCCAGTCTTATTAAAACAAAAATGAAAATATGTAAATTAATAAAATCATGAATGAAAAAGGAGAGATCACCACCAATACCAAGGAAATACAAACAATTTTAAAAACTTATTATGAGCAGCTATATGCCAATAAAGTATGCAATCTAGAAGAAATGGATGCATTTCTGGAAAACCACAAACTACCAAAACTGGAACAGGAAGAAATAGAAAACCTGAACAGGCCGATAACCAGGGAGAAAATTGAAGCAGTCCTCAAAAACCTTCCAAGACACCAAAGTCCAGGGCCAGATAGCTTCCCAGGGGGAATTCTATCAAATATTTAAAGAAGAAACCACACTTATTCTACTAAAGCTGTTCCAAAAGATAGAAAGGGACAGAATACTTCCAAACTCGTTTTATGAGGCCAGCATCACCTTAATTCCAAAATCAAAGACCCCACCAAAAGGAATTGTAGACCCATATCCCTTATGAACACAGATGCAAAATTATTAATAAGATACTAGCCAAAAGGATCCAACAATACATTAAGAAGACTATTCACCATGACCAAGTGGGATTTATCCTCAGGATGCAATGCTGGTTCAACACTTGTAAAGTAATCAACGTGATAGATCATATCAACAAGAGAAAAAACAAGAACCGTATGACCCTCTCAATGGATGCAGAGAAAGCATTTGACAAAATACAGCATCTATTCCTGATCAAAACTCTTCAGAGTGTAGGGATAGAGGGAACATTCCTCAGCATCTTAAAAGCCATCTACAAAAGCCCACAGCAAATGTCATTCTCAATGGGGAAACACTGGGACTCTTTCCCCTAAGATCAGGAACACTACAGGAATGTCCACTCTCAGCACTGCTATTCAACACAGTACTAGAAGTCCTAGTCTCAGCAATCAGGCAACAAAAAGAAATAAAAGGCATTCAAATTGGCAAAGAAAAGATCAAACTCTCCCTCGTTGCAGATGACATGATACTCTACATAGAAAACCGGAAGGACTCCACCCCAAGATTGCTGTAACTCACACAGCAATTCAGCAGTGTGGCAGGATACAAATCAATGCACAGAAATCAGTGGCATTTCTATACACTAACAATAGGACTGCAAAAAGAGAAATTAAGGAGCAATCCCATTTACAATCGCACCCAAAAGCATAAGATACCTAGGTATAAACCTAACCAAAGAGGTAAAAAAGATCTATCCCCTAAAAACTATAAACACTTCTGAAAGAAATTGAGGAAGACACAAAGAGATGGAAAAATATACCATGCTTATGGATTGGCAGAATTAATATTGTGAAAATCTCAATAATATCCAGCACTATTTACACATTTAATGCAATCCCTATCAAAATACCATGGACTTTCTTCAGAGAGTTGGAACAAATCATCTTAAGATTTGTGTGGAATCAGAAAAGACCCCGAATAGCCAGGGGAATATTAAAAAAGAAAACCAGGGCAGGGGGCATCACATCACAGCCAGATTTCAGGTTGTACTACAAAGCTGTGGTTCAAGACAGTGTGGTACTGGCACAAAAACAGACACATAGATCAATGGAACAGAATAGAGAACCCAGAAATGGGCCCTCAATTCATGGTCAACTAATATTCAACAAAGCAGGAAAGACTATCCACTGGAAAAAGGACAGTCTTTCAATAAATGGTGCTGGGAAAACTGGACATCCACATGCAGAAGAATGAAACTAGACCACTCTCTTTCACCAGACACAAAGATAAACTCAAAATAGATGAAAGATCTAAATGTGAGACAAGAATCCATCAAAATCCTAGAGGAGAACACAGGCAATACCCTTGTTGAACTTGGCCACAGCAACTCCTTGCAAGACACATCTAGGAAGGCAAAGAAAACAAAAGCAAAAATCAATTATTGGGACTTAATCAGGATAAAAAGTTTCTGTGCATCAAATGAAGCAGTCAACAAAACTAAAGACAACCTACAGAATGGAAGAAGATATTTGCAAATGGCATATCAGATAAACGGCTAGTATCCAAGATCTATAAAGAACTCATTAAACTCAACAGCAAAGAAACAATCCAATCATGAAATGGGCAAAAGACATAAACAGAAATCTCACTGAGGAAGACATAGACATGGCCAACAAGCACATGAGAAAATGCTCTGCATCACTTGCCATCAGGGAAATAGAAATCAAAACCACAATGAGATACCACCTCACACCAGTGAGAATGGGGAAAATTCACAAGACAGGAAACAACATATGTTGGAGAGGATGTGGAGAAAGGGGAACCCTCTTGCACGGTTGGTGGGAATGTGAACTGGTGCAGCCATTCTGGAAAACTGTGTGGAGGTTCCTCAGAGTTAAAAATAGAGCTACCCTATGACCCAGCAATTGCACTGCTGGGGATTTACCCCAAAGATACACATGCAGTGAAATGGCAGGACACCTGCACCCCAATGTCCATAGCAGCAATGTCCACAATAGCCAAGCTGTGGAAGGAGTCTCTGTGTCTATCAAAAGATGAATGAATAAAGAAGATGTGGTCTGTATATACAATGGAATATCAGTCATTAGAAATGACAAATACCCACTATTTGCTTCAACACGGATAGAAATGGAGGGTACTATGCTGAGTGAAGTAAGTAAACTGGAGAAGGACAAACATTATATGGTCTCATTCATTTGGGGAATATAAAGAATAGTGAAAGGGAATAAAGGGGAAAGGAGAGAAAATGAGTGGGAAATATCAGTGAGGATGACAGAACAACTCTGGGAAACGAACGAGGGGTGGTGGAAAGGGAGGCGGGTAGGGGGATGGGGTGACTGGGTGACAGGCCCTGAGGGAGGCACTTGATAGGATGAGCACTGGGTGTTATGCTATATGTTGGCAAACCGAACTCCAATAAAAAATATACAAAAAATAAAAAGAAAATCGTATGGAATGCACAGTGCAAGTCTGTCATTTAAACCATTGACAATAAGCTTTATTTAAAATATAAATAAACTTTTTCTTTTTGAACTACTTTATTAACAAAAAAAAAACAGTAGAAAACTGATTAATAGTTTGAGTCAAATGGCATATATAGAGAGATATAGGTAAATAGATACCCTAATGTTTCACATAGTATTCTAAATATTCTTCTGTTGAGATGAAAAGTCCTTGAACACAGTACGATGTGACCAGCTGAAATTATGATTTTGTAGAAATTGAAAAAACATTGTATTGTATTAGTTACAGTGTATTGTATCATTATATTAGTTGTTACCATTGCTTTGACAAATCACCACAGATTTAGCTTAAAACAACACAAATTTATTATCTTGTCTTAAAGGCCAGAAATTTAATGTGGGTCTGCAGAGTTGCCTTCTTTCTGAAGGCTCCAAGAAGAATATATTACTTCCTTTTCTAGCTTTCAGAGGCCATCCACATTCCTTGGACCTGGGTCCTCACACCTCCTTCCTGCCACGCCCTCCTGCCTCTCTCTTGTAAGTAGCTTTATGATTATATGAGGCCCACCCAGTAATACAGGATCATCTTCCTATCTCAAGACTATCGATTTAATCGTATCTGCAAAGTCCTTTTTGCCTTTTAACATAGAATACTCACAGGTTCTAGGAGATGCAGATATTTGTTGGAGGGAGGAGGGACCATTATTCTGCCTTCCAGGCTCACTAATAACCCACAAAAAGTAACCAATGTACGTTCAGTTTCAGGGGAAGTTTGGCATCTAAGAGCCACTGAGGAAAAGGGGTGCTGTGTAGCCCCAGAACCTCTTCCTTGAAGGTACCAGACCTCGATTCCCACCTGTCTCTGTCCTTTGGTGCTTACTGGCTAGGTCACCAAATGCATCTCAGGGGGATTAATGCAACGGCCATGTGACCTGCTTGGAGGAGCCTAATTTATGATAATACTACGTATAGCAGAATTCTAAAGAAGGAGGTATAATAGATCACTAATACATTTCTTAAAAAAATATGAAAATGAAATAGAAACTTCAATTTGAAAAGATTTTATGTCCTCCTTATCACCTAAAGATACAGTCTGAAATGAAGCAGTAATGTGTGAAAACAGGCAGCATGCCAGCACCCATTTAATTCAGTTTAATACATAAGTAACCCAAGAGGACAAAGCAAAATCAAGACCAAACCTCAAAATTCTGATCAGACAAAACCATTTAAACCAGGTAAGCAAAACTAAATCTAATATTTTATGAACATAGGCAAAACTTAACTTAGGTTATTTCTTATAAACAGCTCAGATAATAACAGAAACAAGTCATCTTTCTAAAAATGGCATAAGATAATCACTTTTAACTAATTCTCTGGCATCTAGAAACCCCACTATATTATCTAGTCATTGTAAATGTTAAACAATTTCTGCCTTTTTACTTCATAAGCCATTTTAGAAGGTCGTGCTCCCTGAGCTGCATACCAGTTTATGATTTGAAAGCTCCCATTCGTGAACTGTTTTTATGGCACATATACTCTTACTAGTTACTATGTTATTGACCTGGAGATTTTTTAAAAGATTTAATTCATTTATTTGAGAGATAGAGTGAATGAGAGAGCACAAGCATGGGGGTGGGGACGGAAGGAGGGGAGGCGGAGAGGAGAAGAGGGAGAGAGAGAGCAGACTCCCCACTGATCAGGGAACCCGATGCGGAGCTCTGTCCCAGAACTCGAGGATCATGACTTGAGCTAAAGGCAGATGCTCAAATAACTGAGCCACCCAGGCACCCCATGACCTGGAGATTTTAATTTCATTATCTGGATTTTTGACAAGCCAAGCAAGGCATGAGTAGTCTGGCATCTGAGTTGATCATTGTAGTGGTCTGGCTTCCCCAAAGCTGCAGACAGCAAAGGTTCCTGAAGCTACTGGTCTGTAAGGGGGCGGGAAGAGGCAAGGAAAGAGAGGAGACAGACAAAAGGTGCCAACACGGACTGCCAGCCACACTGCGGTGTCTGAAGCTCCTGGCTCTTGTTTCCACGGGGTATTTCCCAGGAGGAAGCTCTGTCCATTGGGGAAGAGGTAGAGGGATGGATCTGCAGGATCCTGCTTCTGTCAATCAAAAGTTTGCTCAGGGGACTAGCTTGTGTGGGAAGAATGCAACCCATTCCTTATTCCATGCTGGAGTAACCAGTTAGGTCACATGTACCGAGGGGCAGCCCTGAGAAGCCAGAGATGCTCCCCATGTAGCTGTGAGCCTGGACAAGCTGTCAAAAGTGTCCCTGGGTGTAGTGGCCAGTGTCTGGCCCAGGTGGGCCCCTGGTAGCTCTGTGTGTGCTTCCTGCCTGAGTCAGAGCAGCCAGGCAGCTCACCTTTCATGCCAGCTCTCTAAGAGTGCTAGATTACCTGTACCTGCAACATGAGCTCTGCTTCTCTCCTACTGCAACCTAATCCACAGAGCACAGCACTATGGAGAATATCCTTAAAACCAGACAGTGCAATTTCCTTGATGAAAGTGACTTGGAAACTTACTCAGAAAAACATTCAAGAACCCTCGCATGTGATGTGCTCCATCTTACAGTGTCCCTCTGCTGTGCTCAGGTCACTTTGCCTTCTCTCAGATCTGTGACAAATTGAGCTCCTTTCCATTTTAGCTCCCTTGCCTTTTCTGCTCCTGTGAAGTCTGTCTGCATACCCCTGCCTTCATCTGGTCTCTGCTTGAATGTGGCCTCTTGCAGAGACCCCTCCTGACCCAACCTGCCTCCTCACTCTTGTCCTCTTGTCCAGGTCCTTCCTCCCTGAGCTTTTATCTCCACCTGACAATATGTGCCTGGGTACCTGTTAATGCACTGAGTAGCTGAGAGCCAGGCAATTGCACTGTCACCTCCAGTTCTGGGGCAATGTCTCTGCAGTTATTAGAAGAATTCTAGAACTGTAGCAAAACAAGATTCTTCACAGATGCCCTAAGATTTTCCAAATCAAGCTGATTATAGTAAGTAATTTGGAAAATTAATTTCAAGCAACACATTAGATTACTTTTTGAATTATGCTGGAAAAGAAGTCAATTGGAGAATGACACAACCTTTGAGAATGACTCTATTTAAAGCAGGAAATTTAAAATATCACCAGCTGGTCATTTATTTCTCTCCCCAAAGTAACACTGAGCTATTCTGAGAAGCTGAGAATAAAAGAACCAAAATCTAGCTCATGGTAGAATGAGAATAATTCCTTTCCATTCCTTTATATCATAAAAGACAACACCCATGGCACTGCAGGAGATTGAGTCCAAAGCCCAGGGTCTGTCAGCGAGATCAGAAGAGAGTCTCTGCCTTTCCCACCAGGGGTGACACCTGAAGTATTGAACAACGACTCCAGGTGCCTGGGCCACTTTGTGCTGTGAACTTACGGATAACAGCACCAAGACCAGAGGCCAGTCTCTTCAGGGTCTTTTCAAAGGAAACATACTCCAGAGGGAGGCTTCTGCCTTCAAAAATGTGCTAACCAAAGAGCAAAAGGAATCAGCAACACATTGGGCCAAGAAACTCTCTGGGGAGTTTTATCTCATGGGGATTTCTCAAAGCCTTGGAGGTGACAAATTGGCCAGCTGGGTGGGTAGTTAGCACCAAGTGAGGAAGGAGCATAAGCCATCCCTGGCAGGCCAGGAGAGGTCAGGCCAAGGAAGGGGCAGAGGGCTCCAGGGCAATTCACCTTGTTGTGCCCCTTGTAGCACCCAGGAGAGCACTACTCTGGACATTCTCACTAAAACATCAGTCATTTCCCTAAATACCTAACCCCATCTATTTAGAAATACAGCAGTCTACATTTTGATACATGACATCTTTGCAATGTCTCCTTCCCAGAAAGTTCTTTCTTGCCGACAGGCAAACATCCCATGAGTGAGCCCAGGAGCCCTGTGATCAGATCAACGATACTTCAGAACTGTTTTATGTTAGTTCAGTGAAACTACCAGAGCAAGTATTCAGTGTGTGTGTCTACAGTGTTAAGCAATGAAGAAATAACCCAACAATACGACCTCAAAATCATCTAAGCACCAAAGCCAGTGTCGGGGCCCAAGCTCTAGTTCAGTAAAAGCAAACGGGCTTCTATGCGAAAGCAAATGTCACAGTCCCTGAAGACACATGGCCAGATTAGCACAAAGCCTCTGTTGGAGACATACAAATGATTACTGATTAAAATTATAAACTGTTAGGCAGTGTGCTGTGCTATTATTTATAATGAAATCCTCTGGATGTGGACCTTTCAATTCCTGAGTTTCTTTATCCATAGATGATGGCATTGGATTATCTCAGAAATCTCTTTCAGATTAGTATTCTTTGTGTGCTGCCTGGTGTCAGGCCTGGTGTCAGAAGGGTCCCCTCTCAGAGTCAAATTTTCTCATCTGAAAGAATCTGCCCCACTTGATCCTGCCCGTGCATTTAGTTTCCACTGTTGCAGAGTCCTTGGGGGTTTAAGAAATGTGTACAAATTCCTCAGAAACCCAATTGGTTTGCCCACAAAGCAGATGGCATGAGTTGCCCCTGGCAAAGGGGGAGATAGAGGCAGGTATGATTTCCTTGACCTAGGACAAGCTTATCTTTGTTAAGTGCTTAATACCTGTAGGATACAGGCTTTTCACCTAGGGTCCATGCCCCTTGGAAGCTAAGGAAGTAGTGTTGATAGAGTGACTACCCAGCCTAAGGTCTGGGGCTGGCTAGGATCCAAGGAAGCCAGGCCTGGGCTGGCCCATGATGATGGAAGTGGCAACTAGTTCCAAGGAGCCTGGAAGCCACCAGGCCAGATAAACAGAAACCCAAAGGCAGGAAGGAGTGACTAGCAGCAGAGAGCACAGAGAAGCTCCGTCTCAGCAGCCACTCTCTGTTCTCTTACTAATCATCTTCTATACCCACGGACTGAATAGCCAGTGTTACATCACCCATGACAGGGCACTAGAGAAAGGGAGGGAGACTGCAATTCTCACTTTAGCAATTATTAATTTCCTCAGCATGCATCTTTTTCAAGGAGACTCATCTCTACTGGATTTGCAGGCTTCAGCCCTCAAAGCCCTGGCAGGGTGTATCCACACAAACTCTCACAAGGCTGATGCTGAGCAGCCTTGCAGGGGTGGTCACATCTGTTAGCAACAAGGATCCTTAGGATCAGGCCCAGGCAGGCAGGGGTAGTGATAGGAGAGGGCCGGGATGGTGGGGGGAAAGGGGGGTGGCTGGGACACAGGGAAAAAAAAGCCTGCAGTCAATTCTGTCTGCATTTTGCTTTTCATCTGAGCCCTTGACTTCCTCTCAGGTTATTCTGGACTAGACTCTCCTACAGAATCACTTTTGTGAACTAGAGAAAGAAATATATACTTTGAATAAGTAAAAACCTCACACAAATTATGAGTTATGAAAAAAAGACCGTCAAATGATTTATGGCTTACTATATCATATTTAATATTTTATTAGGATTTCTTTAAGAAGCACTGCAGTTTATCTGTAGCATTTGGTTCAAGTCAAAACTTATATTCATTAAGAACAGTTCTTTTAAAATCAACCAATGAAAGAAAACAAAAATGCAAGCAAACACATAAAAAGATTTTACTTTCCAAATATTCTACATTTTCCAAATGTTCCTTATTCTCTTTGCTTTGAAAAGAATGGAAGGCAGAGGTATGTCACTGTCTCTGAAGGCACACTCTCCATCTTGTACCCAAAAGAAACCCTCACTGGTCATCACCTTGGAAATCAGGAATGCAAAAGTGTCTAGAGAAGAACCTTCTGCAATGCTAGAAATGTTCATACAAAACAGGAAAAGATTTAGCACTTAAGAACAGCAAGAGGAGAATCAATATGAGAGTGTTTATCTTTCTAGTAACTACTATACAGGGGATAGAATATGCTAGAAAACAGACATGGCTTGTCAATTCACTTCAGAGCTCTCTCCCCCTGCAGGAGTGAACCAAACAGTGAAGCTGGATAGAAGAGAATGGCCAGAGCATCTGGCAGGTGGTGTCTGGTTTTTAAAGTGTGCCTGAAGGTTCAGATCCCCCTAGGTCTCCTGAAGGCAAGACTGGGAAGCAAGGACGGGATGCAAAGAGAAACATGAAGAGCAGTGGGCTCCAACATTGGGGGGCAGTTAACAGGAACAGTGTCTTTGGCCGGAGGGGCTCTGCAGCAGCCCTCCACTTCCTTGGCACTCTGCGCAGCCTTTGAATTTGCACTGTTTCTACCTTATAACTTGACAGTCTAGGAAAATGTGATAAAATATTTAGCTCTGCTCATGGGCACTATCTAGAGTGGAACTTTCTGTGACGCTAGAAGTGTTCATATAAAATGTGTGACTATTTAGCACTTCAAATGTGGCCAGTGCCACTGAGGAAGCAAAATTTGAACTATGTTTACTTTTCACTATTGTAAATGTCAATAGCCTCTTGTAACCAGTGGTTATGTACTGGACAGCACAGATCTGAAGGCAAGCAAAGCTTATGCTGCAAGGCCAGGAACAAAGAGTAGCTTTCAGGGCAAAAGAAGACAGATGGTCCTCCCTGCAGTAAAGATGGGGGAGTGTGGCTGCTGCACAAAGACTCCTTGGACAAGGCATTCCTGTTCTTTAACTTGGAAGTGCCCAATCAGGCCAATGGAAGTGAAACAACTTGGTGGTGGTGGTGTGTGTGTGGTTGGGGGGCGGTTTGTGTGAGTGTGGAAAGGAGGCAAAGAAGCAGAGAAGACGGAAAGGACAGAAAAGTGAGGAAACTGGGTGTACACATGGTAACACCCCTGTCCAGGGCAGCCTGTGCCAGACTACCATCTGCTTCTCCTTATGAACTTCAGCATTTTAAAGGTCACTGAAGGTCAGATCTGAGACTCCCAGCTCCTCTTTGTCCTTTGACTCTTAACCTGCTCAGCTTCCACAAATTACAAAAATGTCATTACCTTAATGAACCAAATGGAATTATGCAGACACTTCTTTCTGGATGGTTTGCCAAATGAGGCATTGGTTCTTTCTTTGTGCTATTCCTCCTCCACAGTGTCTGGTAAAAGGTTTTGCAAGTTGAGTAGAAAGGGTTTGAGTGATAATTCAGGTAATTTCTTTTAAAGGCACATTCTTTAATTAATATTGTATTTGCCCAAGCAACATGTGTCATTGAGCTCATGCTGTCATACAGTTGAAGGTGATTGGGATGCAGAAGTTTGTAGTTAATCTTCCTGGGGGAGGACAACAGAATGCTGCTGTGTGTCCAGGGGTCACACTATGACCTCAGTGAAAGTAAGCAGGACCAAGCCTCAGAGAGGAGGGATTATTAGGGAAGGGCTCTTTGAGGAAGGGAGAAGCGATCCAACAAGATCTGGGAAAAGACAGTGCCAAGCCCAATAAACACTAAAGACATAGCCCTGAGCTGGGTTTAAGGCATGAGGCTGATGTGGAGTAGATAAGACATGCATGTGTGAATCTATGTGTTCAGATTTTGTAATCATGGTGACATGAAAGACATATTAGGAAAGTGGGCTTCAGTATCAATGTGTGCCTTTCAGCAAAGAGATATCTTGCAACAACCCCTCTAGCCTACAGGTGTCCAGATACACACCCTGCTCCCAGAGAACCTGATGCCCTAACATGTAGGGCCAGGTACCTCCAGTTCAATGTTAGTTGGCATTAAAGCCAAAGTCTACCCTCATGCTCTGATTATTTGGTAGTGAAACTTGACTAATCTTTGATTTCAATAAAGCTCATGTAAGTAAGTGCCTTACCATTATATCCATGCATAAGGCTCTAGGCATTTTCCATCCCACTGCCTTCCTTTTGCTACCATATTCATTGCAAAGTGCCCCCAAGAACACAGAGGTGCAATCATCACATTTACCAGTATGCATGTAAGCAGAACACTATGGAAGAGACACTCCAGCAAGGGGCAGCTGTCCACTTAACAGGATATTTATGCTATCCAAAAGTCTCAGAAGATTCTTTATCTTTCATCAGTGTGGCATAGTTGGACTCATTTAAAATTCTGTGGTCTTATAGAATACCAAATTTCACTTTCCTCCGACCACGGAGAATGAGACAAAAACTAGTTATTATACCGTCTGAAAAAAATAAAAACATGTCTGCTGGTATGAGCTGCTCTTGTCATTTGACTGCTGCCCACCACAGATATTGTGGCTTCTTCACTACCTGCTGAGAATATTTCCTCTGCATGTCAAGCCTGGGTCTACAACCAATTCACACTGATAGACACTTAAAGGATATGTCTTATTTACTGGTAGGAAACTTCTGAGAGTAATAGTTTTCATGGCCAGGCTGAGTTGGTGTTGGTGTGAGATGCTAACATTGGTGCAGACACCTGAACTCCCTGTGGTGCCCCGGTCTTGGGGTACAGTAGGCTCCATGGCTGGTCTTGGAATGGGTTCCATGACAGCCTCAGCAGGTGCACATGGTAAGATCTGGAGTAGAAATCTTGAAGCTTCTTTCCTAATGAATGAGTAACAGCTGACTGACCTAAAGCCTCTCAGCCCTGCTTTTGTATGACAGGTCTCTGGTTTTGGTCCTTGGGTCTATGTTGGACCATGTTGGGAAGAAACCTCTGAGGAGCATAGCACATGACTCTAAGAAACCCTGATGATGATGGCTGTCACCTATAGTCCAGGACATTCAGATTCAAGCATTTCTTCTGACCTTCACACCAAACGTGTCTACTTGAAAAACCAGAAGTCACTGTCACTTTTACAACCCACATGTCACATCTGTCAAATGTCCCGAATATTCTACCTTATGTGTTATCTCTAGTTATTGCAGCCATTTAATTAAATTCTATGATGTTACTCCTTCCAAAGAGACAATATGTGTCCCAAACTCTACATACCACCCAACCACCCAGAACATAGACTTGTCAATCCATCCTCAAAGTTGTGACAGTTCATTGTTTCAATGGTGTTCTTAATGACTAACACACAGGTCCCTGAGGGTCAGATGGCCTTTTCTTTCTCCAAGATCTACAGAAGCCATTCTTCTTCTTTACTTCCTTCTCACTTAAAATCCTTCTCTTTTTAGGTGTTATTACTGGTATCATCAAATATTCAATAGATCACTGATTTGAATGTTTAGCTTGTTCTTAATGATAATGATGTGATTAGAGCCATATGCCAGAACTTTATGTGACCAAATAGCTCAAGTACAAAAATTAAGACAGGATTTATCTTGCACCAATATTGAATGTTGAGAAATACTCATACTTTATTTCTTGGATATATGTGCTATTTTCTGGAATTATACTTTAGTTCTTTGCCTTGCCTTTTGAGTCCAGTGGGATGAGCAATAACCCAACCATTGTATAATGCTGGTTTAGCTCTGACCATGTGACAGATGGTACTGAGTGAGAAACAGAAGGCGGGCTGGCCCATCTACTTAAAGACTGCACCAGATTTGGTGGTAACTCAACAGAGGATGACAGTGGTAGCCCACTGAAACAGGATTATGGGACCTATTCCTAGGGGAATGGGATGTTTTTTTAAAGCAGTGAGATTCAAAGAGAATTTGGAGGAGCAATTTTAGCCTGATGAGGGAAACTACAGGTGAAACATATAACTGTATGGAGGACTTCAATGGCAATGACCAAGAATTAGAAAAAGACAGAAACTGCTTTTCCAAATACATAAAGAACTTCTCTGTATGGTTCATGGGAGGAAAAATAAGTAGAAATACATATAGATGAAAGTGGAGTCACTCCTTCCTTTGTCTTCTTTCTGTGTTTCAGACTCCGTTAGTGATCATTTGCTTACATGTACTATGTGACATTTTGGGGGATTCTTTTCTGTCTCTTAAAATAGACAACTTTTTTTTTTCTTTTATGGCAGGATTGAGTAATTATTTATTTATTTATTTATTTATTTATTTATTTATTTATTTATTTATTTTTATGATAGTCATACAGAGAGAGAGAGAGGCAGAGACACAGGCAGAGGGAGAAGCAGGCTCCATGCACCGGGAGCCCGATGTGGGATTCGATCCCGGGTCTCCAGGATCGCGCCCTGGGCCAAAGGCAGGCGCTAAACCGCTGCGCCATCCAGGGATCCCAGGATTGAGTAATATTTTAAGAAAACTTTTCAGAATAAGAATGGCAGTGAGGGTTTTTCAAAATCAAATAATATCTGGAAATATTACAAAGCTAAATATTTTAAGGCTAAATACAAGGCAGGTCAAGTTATTGAGATCATGGTTCTTGGAGGTTAGGAGTGAGAAAACTCAATCAAAGGTGGTAGCCCAACATGTGCTTGAGGCAGCAGTTCTTCAGGGAGTGACAAGAGCAGTAAGAGAATTAGGGAACAGCAGGGGGATCTACTAAGAGATGCAGGCTCCAGGGCTCATGAGAAGAGGGGTATATATAAGGCGGTTTAAAAGATGGGATTTTTGTACATGTACACATGCACAAAATGCAATCACAAGCAAAAAAAAAAGCATTTGTAAATCATGATGCTACTTAACACTATCTTATATTCAGGTCACACTGCTTTTGTTACAGTGCTGTCTTTCAATATTTATAAAACCAAAAGAAATATTCTTTCATGGCAGGTCTTTCCAAATTGCTGCTTAATAATCAGATTGTGATAACCACAGTATTTAGCTAACTAGGTCTGTTATAATTTTAATTCAAGGCAACGAATGATGTTAGAATTGGATTCCTAGCGTGAGCCAGACTTATGCCTTAATTAGAAAAGTTGTCTAAGTTTAATATTACATAAAGCCAATTTAAAAATAAAAATACTAAGAAAGCTTTGCTAGGTAGTTTCCTTAAATGAGAAGATTGATGAATAATATTTTATTATATTAATGGCCTATACACTTATGACCAAATGATACCCTCCCTTTAGAGAATAACAGCTGGCTTACCTTAGATGTATTTGTTTATCTTTGCACATCAATCTCCATTTGTAAATGGAACATGTATATATGTAGAAAGTAATTATTCATAAAATGATTATATGGCCCAGCTACATTTACTCACATTCACATTCATTTTCTGCATGTAAAAAGTACGTCATAATCATCTTGGAATTAAACTTTCCTAAATATGCTGACATTGCTATATTTTAAAGAAAAATAGAGACAGAGAGAGACTATATCCATACCATGTCAGGTTTTCAGATACCCAAAATGTATTTCAGCCACCTTTTGAAGACCGCTTGAAGAAAAATTTAAGTTTTAGCTAAATGATTTTCAAAAATTTCAACTACTCTTTCATATATTTGCTCACATATAAACATCATTCCCTGAGAATTAATTAAGTACTGGACAAGTGGGTTACAGTATTGTTAATGTTCCTTTCTATCCCATGAGGTCTTTCACAAGTAAGGAAGCAGATCCCCTGAAAAAGATGTCATTTCCAAATGGTAGGGCTATTTCATGTTTCTTTCTGCCTTGCACCTTCTACCTGATCCAAATCATCATATTTTAAGGGTCATAACAGATCTCATCTTCTCCTTGTAGATTCTCAACTCTCACATCACAACACAGAATGATAGCCCTCCTTTTGGGGCTTTCCTCTGTCAGAGTGTCCATGTGTTTCTATGCACCTCAAATCCCTGAAGAGGACCTGCTTTACACACATCTTATCCCACACACATGACTTGTGGGATGCAAATGGAAGGAAGGGACCCCTATTAGTAACCGTAAATTGCTTCTGTGTAGGATCAAGAAGACCATGGAAGTTTTAAGAACATACACACAAACAAACAATGTTGAAAAGGAAATGTAAACTTTTTTGGAAAGAAAAAATTTTGAAGTATATTATTTTCTTTAAATATTTTAAGACTGATAAAAAGTCTGAATGGTTTAAAATCATCACAGCTATTTAATATATATGCTGTACATTAAGCATCAAATGAAGTAAAAATGACAAATCCATCTAGGGTGAAGATACATGGCATGATAGAAGCTAATACATATCGGTAGTTAAGATGTTCTGTGAGGAGCTGAGCTGGGTACATTCCCTGGATCTCAGGAGCTCCTGTAGGAATTGCTCCTAAGTAGCCAACCCAAGAAGGCCCCAATAGCCTTCTAATGTCTTTTTTTATAGTCACCCTCCTCTCACCTCTACCCACACCTTGTTACAGGGCTAACTGTAGTTTTAATAAATATGTTAATATTTGTACAAATATATTTGTACAAAATATATATATTTTCATGATGTGAAAATCTGAGCTCCTAATTTTTATTTTCATTTTCGTTTTCATTTTCCCAAATCCTGGGACACAGCCTAATTTCATCCTACACAAAAGTCTTGTGATGGATAAAGGATATTATTTTTTCAATTTTGCCTCTTAAATATCCACAATCACATGTTCTTTTTTTTTCAATCACATGTTCTTAATCTCTAGGTAGATAAAGAGATGGTGTTTTCTATTTCCTCTGTATTTATCCACAGTGGCCAGACACCAAAACTCACATATTCCATACTCAAAACAATATTTTACACGCTTTTCTATTCAATTTCCTTAGCATCCTATCACTTTCAGAATTCAACAAAGCCAAAATAAATAAACAAAAAGAAACAACAAATAAACACTGAGTGCTATGTTTATAGCACATAGCACTAACCCAATTAGTTAATTGGGTTATCTTTATTAATGCCGTTCTATGGCCTTAAACGTGAAGAGCATACTAGTAAGCTCTAGTGAGTATTCATTGAAATCTACTTGACAGCTTCTAGAATACATGTCCTAAGGACATGTATATAAGACTCTGAAAACTTCCATTTACTGGTAAAATCATGATTATGATCTGTGGTCTTTTTTTTTCTGAAAATCTTCTGTCATAACACTTAAGAGGATTGCAATTAAGTTTTATTAGTATTAATCAATTTTGAACTGGTTCTAATAGATGGAGAATGCAAACAGACAATGGCCAGACCATATATCAAACAGAATTCTGAGCCATGACCTTTGCAGCATCCAGCTGGGAAAGCCGAAACACAGCTCTGCAGCAATTCACTCAAAATGTTCTCAACTTGGTCAATAACTGCCAGCTTCCCTAATTTTTGTCCCAATTTCCAACTTAACAACTAAAGAAAGCCACATATGCACCCTTAACCAATCACAGGATGTCCTGCTTCTAGTCCGCCACCTCCAGCCTCCCCATGCCAAATGGCCTTCAGGGCTCCTCTGAAGTCATTCCTTTTTTGCACATGAAGCTCTCCCACTTTCCCACCTGCTTTTGAGTGTCCACCACCTCCAAGTGAAGATGGCTGACTCCCCTGCTGTAGGAAGCTTCAAAGCTTCCTTCAAAGCTTTAGCTGATGCTTCAACTAAAACACAGCCTTCACTTATTCTTTTTTTGGGTGGTCTCATTTACTTTTGTAGAATTAATGATGGTAGCATTAGAGTATCTTCCTTCTTGTAACTGAATGAAAAGCATGCATCCTTATCAAGTAGTTACTCTTCTTATCAAATGTTTATTCTTCCAGTGATTATAAAAAGAGAATTGTATTAGAAGTATTCCCTAACACAAGTAGAAGAGTATCTGGTATGATCCAGAAAACTTCCTTCAAATTGACATGATTGAATACTGAAGTCTATAATCCTAGCGGAATTCAAAATGCTATGACCCACAATAATTTATGGTGATTCTCACTATCCCTCTCATCTATCCTTCCATTCATGCAGCTGCAATGTCTATTGTACCTTCATGGATGTTAGGAAGAAATAGGAATATAGTCAAAAATAAGATAAAAATCAATCTTAAGTGCCTCAATTAATTCATTTATTTTCTCAATTAATATTTATAATCTAATACTTAATGTGGCAAGCTATATGAGAAACATGTAAAGTAAAATTTCTTATTTTTAATTACTGGGACTAAAATAATAGTTATCAAACTGCAAAGCACCCCAAACTAATTCTCATCATCTATGCATTTTTCTGTTGTGGCTCTTTCTGTGGTCCGTATTAAATGGTGGCCCAAACTGCAGTTGCTATTTATCCTGCTTTGTCAAATGAAGACTTAATATATACTAGCTATCAGTTTCAAATAAATAGAAAGTAATTTGAGCATTGGTCTGATAAACACATTGACATCTTGAAGTATCATTGTTCTGATTGGGAATTATTAGCAACAAGGCTTTTCAAAGGAAATGAGATGTAGGGCTCATTATTTTAACCAAAGTAGTGTGAGTAAGTTTAATTTCTATGTAAATTAAGGTCTACTCAGGAAAGATATAACCGGATTTTCCCTAATTAATAATTTGGGTAGACACAACCTGTCTTAATCACAAATACTCAAAGATTTAAAAAGAAATTACTATTCTAGGCCCAAAATAATTAAATGAATATTGCAGCATCATAGAGATATATAGTGTCTTGTTTTTGACCCCATATCTCCTCCTATTTCTATAAGAGAACCCTAGGAAATGTTTCCAACTTAAAGAGTAGAATAACTCAGCCTCCCTTGCAGGTTGGGATAGCCACAAATTTGAATTTTAGCTAAAAAGATTGTGTTATATATATCACTTCTACAAGTCCTTCTCACACCCTTCTTCATTTTTGCTGCCTAAAATGCTAGAGCAACGTTTTGTCTAGGCAAGCCATCTATTATGTACCTGAAGGATGAAAGCAACGAGGACAGAGCAGGGCCGAGAGGAAGAAGCCTGGGTCCCTGATGTTTTTTTCTTTTTTTAAAATAATAAATGTATTTTTTATTGGTGTTCAATTTGCCAACATACAGAATAACACCCAGTGCTCATCCCGTCAAGTGCCCCCCTCAGTGCCCGTCACCCATTCACCCCCACCCCCCGCCCTCCTCCCCTTCCACCACCCCTAGTTCCTTTCCCAGAGTTAGGAGACTTTATGTTCTGTCTCCCTTTCTGATATTTCCCACACATTTCTTCTCCCTTCCCTTCTATTCCCTTTCACTATTATTTATATTCCCCACATGAATGAGAACATATAATGTTTGTCCTTCTCCGATTGACTTATTTCACTCAGCATCACACCCTCCAGTTCCATATTTGTTGAAGCAAATGGTGGGTATTCGTCGTTTCCAATGGCTGAGCAATATTCCATTGTATACATAAACCACATCTTCTTTATCCATTCATCTTTCGATGGACACCGAGGCTCCTTCCACAGTTTGGCTATTGTGGACATTGCTGCTAGAAACATCGGGGTGCAGCTGTCCCGGCGTTTCATTGCATCTGCATCTTTGGGGTAAATCCCCAACAGTGCAATTGCTGGGTCGTAGGGCAGGTCTATTTTTAACTCTTTGAGGAACCTCCACACAGTTTTCCAGAGTGGCTGTACCAGTTCACGTTCCCACCAACAGTGCAAGAGGGTTCCCTTTTCTCCGCATCCTAATATTTGTGGTTTCCTGGGTCCCTGATGATTTTATGAAGCCACCGTATTAGCTCTAAACTGTCTACCTACTGACACCTTCTGGGAGAATAATCTCATTGTATGGTTAAGATACTTATGTGGAGTCTCCATTGCTATTTGTGAAGCTCAATTTCTAATTGTTATACAGGGTTGCAGATTTAATTTTTTTAAAAGATGTTATTTATTTATTCATGAAGGACACACACACACACACACACACACACACACAGAGAGAGGCAGAGACACAGGCAGAGGGAGAAGCAGGCTCGACACAGGGGGCCCGATGTGGGACTCGATCCCAGGACTCCAAGACCATGCCCTGGGCCGAAGGCAGGTGCTAAACCACTGAGCCACCCAGGGATCCCCAGAAGTAATATTAAATCTAGTTTTAGATTTTGTGGAAAGTAGACATTTATGACGAAAAACTAAAAAATAATGAAAATCTGTTATGCCATTCACTTTAGAGGAAGGGACATATTGAGAGGCAAAATCTGGCTTGCCTTGATTGATCACCTTGGAAAGACAGATGTTCAACTGAATTTAGAATGCTCATGGACTGCTAACTAGGCACGAGGATAGTAGTTGATGTGACTAGAATCAAATAATACAAGAACATTTAAATGGAGCTTTAAAAAGTAATATTTTTAGATGCAGCATCCAAACATTCTCAATTGCAACACAGTCCTGTCACCAAATACCCAGTATACATGTTAAATGGGAGGCTGTGCAGGAAACCATAAATTCCCACCTGCTGTTCTAGGCAGTGTGGCATTCAGTCACACAAATAGTATACTTGCTAAAATTGAGCCATTCTTTTATCCAAGTGTTGCCAAATGTCTTAATTTGACATACTAAGGTAATAAGCATATAGGAAGAAACAAAGGAGATAATCCTGTCACAAATTTACATTCCTTGTAATAGATCAGGATTTTTCAACACTATCTGTCTCTGAAGAAATGACTTGTTGTGATGTCAGGTATTTTACAATACACATGAAGTCTTTGATCTTAAAAAGAGATTCAAAAGCACAATCTATCAACACTTGCTTTTCTAGGAAAATGACTGATTATTTTAGTGTGTGTTAAAACAGTTAACCCTCACACTGTTCCTGTTGATGCTCGATGCTCAATGCTCAGAATGTCTGGAGTTACCTGAGGGGTCACCTTGGGTGGAGGGAAGGGAGGCAGAGGCTAATGGACTTGGAAGGACTTAGTCTTGCCTCAACTCAGTAAGACCATCTCAGCTTTTTATCAAGATTCCACATAAGATTGTATTTGATGAAAAGTTTCAAAGCCTAAAATAAATGAATAAAACAAAGGAAAAACACCAGAATCCTGAAGACTTACAATGGTATAAAAAGTCACCTAACCATATTCAGTGCAACATTGAAATCAACATTTTACACATCATTTCATCATAAAAACAGAAAACATAAACATGCTGAGGTCTCTATAAAAGTCATTCATCAGACCTAAAAGAAAAATGAAAACTTTAGGACTCAATTTGAAAATATCTATTATCTTAAGCTTGGACTCATCTTAATGCCTTTATTTAAAAAAAAAACATTTTATTTATTTATTTGAGAGTGAAAGCGAGAGAGAGAGAGAGAGAGAAAGAGTTAGAGAGAGACACAGGCAGAGGGAAAAGCAGGCTCCATGTAGGGAGCCCATCGTGGGACTCGATGTTGGGTCCCCAGGACCATGCCCCAGGCCGAAGGTGGCACTAAACTGCTGAGCCATTCAGGCTGCCCTTAATGCCTTTAAATAGATGCTTTGTTGTTCTTTATCACTATATCTTAGTCATGATACCAACGTACTTTTTAAAATATTAAGAATATTGTCAGGAATATTGGAAATTATTAATTTAGATAATCCAGAGGGAAGCAAAAATACTTTATTCTTACGTACATTTTTTGAAATAGTATAGAATTTTAATTAGCCAATTATGAAGTAATTTCCACGAGTCATACAAATAGTCATGTAAGCTTCAATTGGATTTTGATTAAAGTAGTCTAAAACAGATATTAAATTAAGATAGTTATATTAAAATTTGACTAGTTATATTTAAATTGAAGTTCTGTGGCTTACCTGAATAGAACAAACTATGCTATTTCTCACCATAAATATCTGTATACTTTACTTGTCAGATATATTACTGTATAAAGTAAAATCAAAAGAATGAATATGGGGGAGGGGCAAGACGGCGGAAGAGTAGGGTCCCCAAGTCACCTGTCTCCACCAAATTACCTAGATAACCTTCAAATCATCCTGAAAATCTACGAATTCGGCCTGAGATTTAGAGAGAGAACAGCTGAAACGCTACAGTGAGAAGAGTTCGTGCTTCTATCAAGGTAGGAAGACGGGGGAAAAAGAAATGAAGAAACAAAAGGCCTCCAAAGGGGAGGGGCCCCGCGAGGAGCCGGGCTGAGGCTGGGGCGAGTGTCCCCAGGACAGGAAAGCCCCGCCCGGAGAAGTAGGAGTTTCACCAATCTTCCCGGGCGGAAAGGGGCTCGCAGGGAGTTGGAGCAGGACCCAGGAGGGCGGGGATGCCCTCAGGCTCCCTGGGACACTAACAGACTGCTGCACCCGGGGAGAGCGCGCCGAGCTCCTAAAGGGCTGCAGCGCTCACGGCTGGACCCGGAGCAACTCGGAGGGGCTCGGGCGGTGGCTCCGCGGAGGGGGCGGGAGCGTGATCCAACAGCACAGGCCCTGGAACACAGGGTGCTGGGGACACAACCCAGGATCCGGCCTCCCCCCGGGACAGGCAGAGGCCGGGAGGGCCCAGGACAGCAAGGACACTCCTGCCCCGAGCTGAGCAGATCAGCGGCCCCGCACCGGAGCCTCCAGGCCCTGCAGAGGGAGAGCTCTGTAGTTACTGCGGGGGCTGACTCCAGGGCTCCAGAGCTGGCCGCCGCCACTGTGGTTGTTCCACCTGGGGCCTCACAGGGTAAACAACCCCCACTGAGCCTCAGAGTAGCCTCACAGGATAAACAGGATGAACATTACTCACTGAGCCCTGCACCAGGCAGGGGGCAGAGCAGCTCCCCCAAGTGCTAACACCTGAAAATCAGCACAACAGGCCCTTCCCCCAGAAGACCAGCTAGACGGACCAGTTCCAGGGGAAGTCAAGGGACTTAAAGTATACAGAATCAGAAGATACTCCCCCATGTCTTTTTTTTTCTTTTTGATTTCTGTTTGCTTCCCCCACACTTTTTTTTCCTTTCTTCCTTTTTCTTTCTTTTTTTCTTTTTTTCTTCCTTTTTCCTTTTTTCTTTTTCTCTTTTCTTTCCTTCTGTCTCTCCTCTCTTTTTCTCCTTTTCCCAATACAACTTGCTTTTTGGCCACTCTGCACTGAGCAAAATGACTAGAAGGAAAACCTCACCTCAAAAAAAAGAATCAGAAACAGTCCTCTCTCCCACAGAGTTACAAAATCTGGATTACAATTCGATGTCAGAAAGCCAATTCAGAAGCACTATTATACAGCTACTGGTGGCTCTAGAAAAAAGCATAAAGGACTCAAGAGACTTCATGACTGCAGAATTTAGATCTAATCAGGCAGAAATTAAAAATCAATTGAATGAGATGCAATCCAAACTAGAAGTCCTAACGACAAGGGTTAACGAGATGGAAGAACGAGTGAGTGACATAGAAGACAAGTTGATGGCAAAGAGGGAAACTGAGGAAAAAAGAGACAAACAATTAAAAGACCATGAGGAAAGATTAAGGGAAATAAACGACAGCCTGAGGAAGAAAAACCTACATTTAATTGGGGTTCCCAAAGGCGCTGAAAGGGCTAGAGGGCCAGAATATGTATTTGAACAAATCAGAGCTGAAAACTTTCCTAATCTGGAAAGGGAAACAGGCATTCAGATCCAGGAAATAAAGAGATCCCCCACTAAAATGAATAAAAACTGTTCAACACCTCGACATTTAATAGTTAAGCTTGCAAATTCCAAAGATAAAGAGAAGATCCTTAAAGCAGCAGAAAGAGACAAGAAATCCCTGACTTTTATGGGGAGGAGTATTAGGGTAACAGCAGACGTCTCCACAGAGACACGGCAGGCCAGAAAGGGCTGGCAGGATATATTCAGGGTCCTAAATGAGAAGAACATGCAGCCAATAATACTTTATCCAGCAAGGCTCTCATTCAGAATGGAAGGAGAGATAAAGAGCTTCCAAGACAGGCAGGAACTGAAAGATTATGTGACCTCCAAACCAGCTCTGCAAAAAATTTTTAAGGGGGACTCTTACAATTCCCCTTTAAGAAGAAGTCAGTGGAACAATCCACAAACACAAGGACTGAATAGATATCATGATGACACTAAACTCATATCTTTCAATAGTAACTCTGAACGTGAACGGGCTTAATGCCCCCATCAAAAGGCGCAGGGTCTCAGACTGGATAAAAAAGCAGGACCCATCTATTTGCTGTCTACAAGAGACTCATTTTAGACAGAGGGACACCTACAACCTGAAAATAAAAGGTTGGAGAACCATTTACCATTCAAATGGTCCTCAAAAGAAAGCAGGGGTAGCCATCCTTATACCAGATAAACTAAAATTTACCCTGAAGACTGTAGTGAGAGATGAAGAGGGACACTATATCACACTTAAAGGATCTATCCAACAAGAGGACTTAACAATCCTCAATATATACGCCCCAAATATGGGAGCTGCCAAATATATCAATCAATTAATAACCAGTTAAGACATACTAAGATAATAATACACTTATACTTGGTGACTTCAATCTAGCGCTTTCTACACTTGATAGTTCCTCTAAACACAACATCTCCAAAGAAACGAGAGCTTTAAATGATACACTGGACCAGATGGATTTCACAGATATCTACAGAACTGTACATCCAAACTCAACTGAATACACATTCTTCTCAAGTGCACATGGAACTTTCTCCAGAATAGACCACATATTGGGTCACAAATCGGGTCTGAACCGATACCAAAAGATTGGGATCGTCCCCTGCATATTCTCAGACCATAATGCCTTGAAATTAGAACTAAATCACAACAAGAAGTTTGGAAGGACCTCAAACACATGGAGGTTAAGGACCATCCTGCTAAAAGATAAAAGGGTCAAACAGGAAATTAGGGAAGAATTAAAAAGATTCATGGAAACTAATGAGAATGAAGATACAACAGTTCAAAATCTTTGGGACGCAGCAAAAGCAGTCCTAAGGGGGAAATACATCGCAATACAAGCATCCATTCAAAAACTGGAAAGAACTCAAATACAAAAGCTAACCTTACACCTAAAGGAGCTAGAGAAAAAACAGCAAATAGCTCCTACACCCAGGAGAAGATGAGAGTTAATAAAGATTCGAGCAGAACTCAACGAAATCGAGAGCAGAAGAACTGTGGAACAGATCAACAAAACCAGGAGTTGGTTCCTTGAAAGTATTAATGAGATAGATAAACCATTAGCCAGCCTTAGTAAAAAGAAGAGAGAGAAGACTCAAATTAATAAAATCATGAATGAGAAAGGAGAGATCACTACCAACACCAAGGAAATACAAACGATTTTAAAAACATATTATGAACAGCTATACACCAATAAATTAGGCAATCTAGAAGAAATGGATGCATTCCTGGAAAGCCACAAACTACCAAAACTGGAACAGGAAGAAATAGAAAACCTGAACAGGCCAATAACCAGGGAGGAAATAGAAGCAGTCATCCAAAACCTCCCTAGACACAAAAGTCCAGAGCCAGATGACTTCCCAGAGGAATTCTATCAAACGTTTAAAGAAGAAACCATACCTATTCTACTAAAGCTTTTGGAAAGATAGAAAGAGATGGAGTACTTCCAAATTCGTTCTATGAGGCCAGCATCACCTTAATTCCAAAACCAGACAAAGACCCCACCAAAAAGGAGAATTACAGACCAATATCCCTGATGAACATGGATGTAAAAATTATCAACAAGATACTAGCCAATAGGATCCAATAATACATTAAGAAAATTGTTCACCATGACCAAGTAGGATTTATTCCCGGAACACAAGGCTGGTTCAACACTCATAAAACAATCAACGTGATTCATCATATCAGCAAGAGAAAAAACAAGAACCATATGATCCTCTCATTAGATGCAGAGAAAGCATTTGACAAAATACAGCATCCATTCCTGATCAAAACTCTTCAGAGTCCAGGGATAGAGGGAGCATTCCCCAACATCCTAAAAGCCATCTACGAAAAGCCCACAGCAAATATCATTCTCAATGGGGAAGCCCTGGGAGCCTCTCCCCTAAGATCAGGAACAAGACAGTGATGTCCACTCTCACCACTGCTATTCAACATAGTACTGGAAGTCCTGGCCTCAGCAATCAGACAACAAAAAGACATTAAAGACATTCAAACTGGCAAAGAAGAAGTCAAACTCTCCCTCTTCACCGATGACATGATACTGTACACAGAAACCCAAAGACTCCACCCCAAATTGCTAGAACTCATACAGCAATTTGGTAGCGTGGCAGGATACAAAATCAATGCCCAGAAATCAGTGGCATTTCTATACACTAACAATGAGACTGAAGAAAGAGAAATTAAGGAGTCAATCCCATTTACAATTGCACCCAAAAGCATAAGATACCTAGAAATAAACCTAACCAAAGAAGTAAAGGATCTATACCCTCAAAACCACAGAACACTTCTAAAGAAATCGAGGAAGGCACAAAGAGATGGAAAAATATTCCATGCTCATGGATTGGAAGAATTAATATTGTGAAAATGTCAATGCTACCCAGGGCAATTTACATGTTTAATGAATCCCTACAAAATACCATGGACTTTCTTCAGAGAGTTAGAACAAATTATTTTAAGATTTGTGTGGAATCATAAAAGACCCGGAATAGCCAGGGGAATTTTAATAAAGAAAACCATATCTGGGTACATCACAATGCAGATTTCAGGTTGTACTATAAAGCTGTGGTCATCAAGACAGTGTGGTACTGGCACAAAAACAGACACATAGATCAATGGAACAGAATAGAGAACCCAGAAGTGGACCCTGAATTTTATGGTCAACTAATATTCGATAAAGGAGGAAAGACTATCCATTGGAAGAAAGACTGTCTCTTCAATAAATGGTGCTGGGAAAAGTGAACATCCACATGCAGAAGAATGGAACTAGACCACTCTCTTGCACCATACACAAAGATAAACTCAAAATGGATTAAAGACCTAAATGTGAGACATGATTCCATCAAAATCCTAGAGGAGAACACAGGCAACACCCTTTTTGATCTCAGCCACAGTAACTTCTTGCAAGATACGTCCACGAAGGCAAAAGAAACAAAAGCAAAAATGAACTATTGGGACTTCATCAGGATAAGACGCTTTTGCACAGCAAAGGATACAGTCAACAAAACTAAAAGACAACCTACAGAATGGGAGAAGATATTTGCAAATGACATATCAGATCAAGGTCTAGTTTCCAAGATCTATAAAGAACTTATTAAACTCAACACCAAAGAAACACAGAATCCAATCATGAAATGGGCAAAAGACAGGAAGAGAAATCTCACAGAGGAAGACATAGACATGGCCAACACACACATGAGAAAATGCTCTGCATCACTTGCCATCAGGGAAATACAAATCAAAACCACAATGAGATACCACCTCACACCAGTGAGAATGGGGAAAATTAACAAGGCAGGAAACCACAAATGTTGGAGAGGATGTGGAGAAAATGAAACCCTCTTGCACTGTTGGTGGGAATGTGAACTGGTGCAGCCACTCTGGAAAACTGTGTGGAGGTTCCTCAAAGAGTTAAAAATAGACCTGCCCTATGACCCAGCAATTGCACTGTTGGGGATTTACCCCAAATATAGAGATGCAATGAAACGCCAGGACACTTGCACCCCGATGTTTATAGCAGCAATGTCCACAATAGCCAAACTGTGGAAGGAGCCTCGGTGTCCATCGAAAGATGAATGGATAGAGAAGATGTGGTTTATGTATCCAATGCAATATTGCTCAGCCATTAGAAATGACAAATACCCACCATTTGCTTCAACGTGGATGGAACTGGAGGGTATTATGCTGAGGGAAATGGGTCAATCGGAAAGGGACAAATTTTATATGTTCTCATTCATTTGGGGAATATAAGTAATAGTGAAAGGGAATAGAAGGGAAGGGAGAAGAAATATGTGGGAAATATCAGAAAGAGAGACAGAACATAAAGACTCCTAACTCTGGGAAACTAACTAGGGGTGGTGGAAGGGCAGGAGGGCGGTGGGGTGAATGGGTGACAGGTACTGAGTGGGGCACTTGACGCAATGAGCACTGGGTGTTATTCTGTATGTTGGCAAATTGAACACCAATAAAAAATAAATTTATTATTAAAAAAAAGAATGAATATGCTATTAATATTCCTAATAATTAAAATACAAATACAAATTATTTTTTTAAAAGCTAGGGAAGGAACAAAATACCAGCCTTATTTCGACTATATATATGAAAATGTCTCTTTCAATGTTTTCTTCAATCATATTTCTACAGATACCAGTGAATATAAATGTCAAGCAGGTGAAATAATGTGAGAAACATAAAGGAAAATGAGCCAAATTCAAGAGAGAGACTCAGTAAAGTGGAAATAAAATATGTTTATAAAAGATAATTTAATCTCCTCTCTGGAATAAAGCTGCTGATTGCTACTGCTTAATGACAAAAAAAAAAATCAAAAAACAAATAGTCGTGTAAGAAAATCATCACCTGAAGAACTTTATCACACTACAATACTAATATATATATATATATATATATATATATATATATATATATATATATGGTATAAATTTATTTTACTACAATTGGCTCTAAGTCCAAGCATATAAATTAGTATTACTTTGTAATGTTAAGAGAGATTAGATCATTGTTGTAAAAGTATGGAGTGGTGAAAATTCTTATATAAGAGCAATTTATGAATGTCTAAAGATTACCATTTGGTTACAAAGATATATGAGAAAATGGTTTTAGATAACCTGTAGAAACCAATATATTTAAGCAGATGGGGAAATTACTCAACTTAAATAAAAGCTTTAATAAGATATATGATATCTGAAGAGTCTTACAAACTTTTAATAGGTGCTTGTTATTTAAACAAATGCTCTGAGTTCAGTATTAGAAAAAGAAATATATAAAAATAACCTATTAAATTCATTAAAATATACAATATTTAACTGTGCAAGGTCAGAAAAATATAAACATTGTCTTAAACTGTGTATAGTACTTTTATTTCTAAAGAGCTTATGCTCTTTCTGAAAGAATGTTTTATAAATATTCTTCTAACTTCAGAATTTTAGTTTTTCTCTGTTTATTTATCAGGATACTAATAACCATGATAAATATAGAAGAATTTGAAGCA
The DNA here is from genome assembly GCF_003254725.2 of Canis lupus dingo. NCBI lineage: Eukaryota > Metazoa > Chordata > Mammalia > Carnivora > Canidae > Canis > Canis lupus. The sequence goes on from NC_064245.1 coordinate 33,284,513, forward strand.
ACCCTAATCCATCCAAGTTAGTTTATTACTGTAGCCATGCTGATGGTTCTTTGAAACTTAGGGTGAATTAACCCATAATTGTTAAACACCTTCTAACAAAAGAGAGAGACATTTTACCTGGCCTTGTTATGAAAAGCAAATGCTTTAACTGATTAAAAAACTCAAAAATTTGGGCAGCCCCGGTGGCGCAGTGGTTTAGCGCCGCCTGCAGCCCGGGGCCTGATCCTGGAGACCTAGGATTGAGTCTCACGTTAGGCTCCTGCATGAAGCCTGCTTCTCCCTCCTCCAATGTCTCTGCCTCTCTCTCTCTCTCTGTGTCTATCATAAATAAATAAATAAATCTTTTAAAAAAACCTCAAAAATTCTCAGCTCTTTTACAAACAAGAAAGAGAAAGGAATCATATATAGCATTAATATATTATTTAATTCAATTATGTGTCATACACGAAGGTTGGGGCTTTAATCTATGTTTATTTTTCTCTTATTCTCCTTATATTACAGATGAGGGAAGGAAGGAAAGAAATGATAAAATAATTCTCATCCAGATCTCTGTAACTTTACAATATCATTTCATGTCTTTCCACATTGTTATTAATGTGAAATAAATGGGATAATGGGCACTATCCTCCCAGGTCTTCCTCAGAAAATCCTGAGCAGGAAGGAAGGTGGTCAAAGCTTCCCTTCTTTTGCCAATGTGTGTTCTGAGGACCCATGTTAAGTGACATGGTCTCTTCCAGCTTTTATTAATTTAAACACATTCAACAAATGTATTTTTTGTCACTGCTTCCTTATGAAGTGTAAATTCTTCCATTTCTGAGATCTCACTTATCACGTATCTAATAAGGAATAAAAGCAAAGAAAAAGAAGTGGCAAATCTACCATGCCTACTAGGTGTGCAGTTCTAGGATGCTTCTATCATAGTATGTCCAATACAAAGGACCAAGTGCTTCACTTCCTAAGCACAGAATCGATGCAGGGTCTGAGCAAATTTTTCTCTCACCCTTGCCCTCCCTTCCTTCCCCTAGATATAATAACTGAATGTTCCAGTGTTCATGAGCACCATGCACAGTCAATGCACAACAAGTACAAACAGAAATTAGACACATAGTCCCACATAATTCACCTACTCCTCACAGAGACCCTTTATATCAAGTGCATTGTTAGTCTTCTTTTACAGAAATCAGTTGAATGGACCATGACATCTGTCTTAGGCTATTTGGGCTACTGTAACAAAGTACCAAAGACGGAGTGGACCATAAACAAGGGAAATTTATTTCTTTCAGTTATGCATCTTGCAAGCCTGAGATCAGAGTGCCAGGCAGGTCAGATTCTGGTGAAGGTCCTCCTCCTGGCTTACAGACAGCTGCTTTCTCATTGTATCCTCATGTGTATGTGAAAGGAGGGAGATACCTCTCTTTACTTTTGTAAAATCATCAATCCTATCAGATTAGGACTTCCCATCTTATCATCTTATTTAAACTTAATGTCTACCTAAAGATCTTATATCCATATATAATCAGTGATGGGTTAGGGCTTCAACTCAGGAATTTGGAAGGGACACAATTCAGTCCACAGCACACCTCCTCTGGTGACATGAAAATACCAATTAGACATCAAGACTCAAAAGGACTGACCTCATTCATGGAGCTCTGAACACTCTGGAGACCTCACAGGAATTTGCAATTTTTTTTTTTTTTTTGTTATTCTTAAAATGCATGCATGCATGCTGGATGTGTCCTATGTACAAGTTTCCTAAATCTCTGCCATGGTTCTTTTTTTTTTTTTTTAAATTTTTATTTATTATTTATGATAGTCACAGAGAGAGAAAGAGAGGCAGAGACACAGACAGAGGGAGAAGCAGGCTCCATGCACCAGGAGCCCGACGCGGGATTCGATCCCGGGTCTCCAGGATCACGCCCTGAGCCAAAGACAGGCGCCAAACCGCTGCGCCACCCAGGGATCCCTGCCATGGTTCTTTATAAAGTGTTCTGCAATACCATTCTTCAGGTGATCAAACCATCATGACCTAGAGCTGAGAAGAGGTGGTATTCAACTGAATGCAGCTGCGTTATACTCAGTCCTGTGATTAAAAAGTTATTAGCATTGTCACTGTCAGCATTGTCATCATTTCCTTCTCATTTATTTTACAGATTCAATTTCATCTGAGTGTATCATTAACTTTCATGAATTATATCAGTTTATATCTTTCTAATAACCTAGAAAGATCATTCAACTCAGCAATTATCCAAACTAAGATGTACCTTTGACAAGCTTGAAGTGAGTTGTGCTAGTATCTGTTAGATAAATAAAAATACCTGATCCAATGTCAGCTTTCACTGGATTTATAATTTTAATGGGAAGACATGATAAAAAATCCCAAAAGAACAAATACCCTTTGCAAAAGGCAGCTTCTTTCATTTTTCCATTAATAGTAATCACTAGCAAGTAAAGAGGGGTAGGAGAGACACAGTCCACCTCTTTGGGGGCATAATAGGGTAGGAATTAATTGCCAGCTCCTGAGGGTCCCAGAAGACCCCAGAAACCATGATTTAAGGAATCATGGATTGTAGTCATTAATGTCTTGGGAGTTCTAAAATAATCGTTTGATTTAAAACCATTTATCTACCTTCTTTTATGAAAGTGATATTTATTTATTTAATGAAATGGGGGATAGAATTGTATGCATTTCCTAATGGATATTTCAGTGTGACCACATTAAATGAATTGGCTGAATTTCACCAAAGAAATATGTGGGCACAGTCACTAGGACTCAGTAATTTTATGAGAGTTTTTTAGTTAGTTTACATTTAGTATGATGTGATATGCAAATCACTGACCAGCTTCCAGGGAGACAGGACATATATAATTACCATGACAAATGCAGAGTATGTAGAAGCCAGAGAACAGTAGTAAATCCCAGATGGCTGCCTGTACACTAGTGTGAAGTGGTAACTGGTTGTAAAGGAGTTCAGTTTCTTAGGTTGTTATAGGGAAAAATAAAATAAAATAAACTTTAACCTGGAAATTTCAAAACCCTAAAACATTTAAATCTTTCAATTCTGTGATAAGATTGAGCTAGTGGCAGGCATATTTCTCATGTATTGTAATGCAAAAACAGCCTCTGGGCTCAGCCTTCTTTTAAATTTCTCCTCCTCACCATCACCTTTTTCATCCCTGTCTCTCAACAATGATTTGCCTGCTAATAGAGGTAATATGCCAAGAGCTGTAGCCCTAATTCCTGGCCTCTGAGTTCCCTTTTGAAAAGGACACATAGCTTCAAGGCATTATGAAAGAGCACAGGAAGAGATGAAGGCAGATTAATTGCTTTTCAACTAATCCTAATAGTTTACTGCTAAACAATCTGTTTATCTTTTCACATCAAGAGAAGAGGTGATAATAATTGTGTTATTGTCAAACATGAGAATGTTCCCAATGTTATCAAAAACCCAATGTTCCAGAGAATGGGAGAGGCTAAATCCAAAATAGGAACTCTCTCCACAGGTCTAAATGAGTGTCCTGAAATACATATAAAATGGGACCACCTTTCAAATGTTGTTCACTTTGGGGTGTTCTCATTGGTGAGCTACAGACAATTTCAAAAGTCACACAGTAGTTTGGACTGATAGAAGGAGGGCTGAGGAGGGATTAACCTTCCTTTTCATGAAATGTTTTCTTTGAATTTGTTAGTATTGGATAGTGAAAATGTTTTTTCAGTAAAAATCTTAAATACCATTCATCAAACCTCTCTGCCCAAGGTATCCTATCCTTTCTAAAAAATAAAAAGTAAAATAGAATTTTAAAACAAAATAAAACCAAAAATAAATAAACCACCCACATACATCCTCTTCCTTATTTGCACTCACTAAATTTTGCAGGATCATCAACCCACACCTTAGTTTCCCCTAGAACTTGGAAATCTGTGTCACAAGTGTATCCATAACAAGACTAATTCTCAAAATTGGCTAAACAAGACTCTGTACTTTTTTTACTGCGTTTCCAATCTCCAAGAATCCTGCGTTCCTATTTTCATGCAATTCACATTAAAAGAACATCAACTCTACTTCTTGCATATTCTTCTCTACCTTCCTCTTTTCCAAACCTCTAGTACACTTCTTTAAGTAATTTATGGACTCTCTGGTAGAAAGACTGTAAACATAAGACAGCTTAGGTGAATACAAATGACAAGACTCACCTTGACCAAACTTTAGCCACATTCCCCTAAACTCTCTTTTCAACTAAACCCTGACCTTAGCCTTCTGTATTTGTCCTGTCCTTGCAGGGGGCCTGCCTAGCATAGTTTTAACAAGAATTCTCCTAAATCATTTTACTTTTTTATTTTTTTAAGGATTTTATTTATTTCTTCATGAGAGACACAGAGAGAGGCAGAAACATAGGCAGAGTGAGAAGCAGGCTCACTGCAGGGAGCTTGATATGAGACTCAATCCCAGGACCCCAAGATCATGATCTGAGCCAAACACAGATGCTCAAACACTGAGCCACTCAGGTGGCTCTGCTAAGTCATTTTAGCTGGAATCCCTCCAACCCTTCCTATCTGATCACCTCTGCTACTTGATAAAGTTCCTCATCACCCACTTGTGATATAAAAATCCTGACTAGCTGTCAGCAAGAATCCTGTAGTTCAGTCTATTGAGAATCCCTCCACTCTTGATACCTACCTAATTCCTCTTACTAATATGCCCCCCAGTGAACTCCTCACTATGTACATTGGCTACACATCCCCACTTGTCCCTGTTGTATTTGGATTTGAGTTTAGTCTCTCTCCCCCATTATCATAGTCTTGAATAAAATCTGTCTTGCTATTTTTAACAAGTACCTGATGAACAATTTCTCTTTAATACATCACAAATTGGTCTGTTGTACTATGAAATTGTTGTACTGGAGGATGTTTTTCAACTTTGGTTACCTACTTCCCAGGGTTTGGGGACTTGGGCCAACTGGGGATAGGGCAGAATGAGAGTATTTGAAGAGGGCTCTGGGCCCCTTCATTGCCACTGTCCTATGTCTTATATTATATCTTATACTATGATTTTCTCCTGTAGATTTCATTAAAGGGAAAAAAAACAAAAGTATTAAAATTGCTCTGCATGAGTTATATGATTTCTAAACCCACCAGCAGATTATTAGAAACTTTAAGGGCATGATGTTATGCTATGAATTTTATTTCCATTGTTAAAATTACTTAAAGAGTAATATATGTATGTGACAGAAATAAAATAGTGCAAATACAAAGCAAAACCCTCATCCTTCTCCCTGGAGCTCCATACTCAACTCCTTAAGGCTCTCATCTAGCCTTAAGGAGTTGGCATTTTCTCATGGGTTTTTCAATCTGCCTCCTATGTTACCTAGTGAATTTTGCCAGGTTTTTTTAAATTAAAAAATAATTTTATAATTTTTAATGGCCTCATATTATATACATGACTCTAGAACTAACTTTTTTCCCTCAATTGCTCATGAGGTTGAACACTCTTTCAGATTTTTATTGACTATTTATATTTTCTTTTCTGTGAAGTACCTGCTAAATTGCTATGCCCAGCTTTTTTGAGTTGTTCGCCCTTTTCTGTTTTATAGGAATCTATTTTGTATTGTTCTTTTATTTAAGTCTGTACCACTTGACCACCTCACTCATTTTATCTACTGTCTCCCATCTCTAGCAACTACTAATCTGTTCTTTGTGTCTATGAGTTTTGGGGGGTGGTTTGTTTTGCTTTGTTGTTGTTGTTGTTGTTGTTGTTTTTAGATTACACATATAAGTGAGATCATATAGTATTTTTTCTCTGTCTGACTTATTTCACTTTGTATAATGCCCTCAAGGCCCATCCATTTTGTCACAATTTACATATGTATATACATATGCAAATATCCCATTTTCTTTAACCATTCCTCAGTCAAAACCACAATGAGATACAACTTCACACCCCCTAGAATGGCTATAACTTTTTTTTAAAAAATATTTATTCATTTATTTGAGAGAGAGAATGCAAGCCAGTGGGGGAGGGGGTGAGGGCAGAGGGAGAGGGAGACAAGGAACCTCAAGCAGAGTCCCTATTGAGCACAGGGCACGACATGAGGCCCAATCTCAGGACCCTGAGATCATTACCTGAGGTGAAACCAAGAGTCAGACACTGAACTGACTGAGCCACAAAGGCACCCCTATAATTTTTTTAAAAGTGGAAAATAACAACTGTTGTTGGTGATATGGAGAAGTTGGAGTCATTAAACTTTGGCTAATGGAAATATAAAATGGTGTAGGCTTTATAGGAAATAGTTTGGCTGTTTCTCAATGAGTTAAGCAGAGTTGCCATATTGCAAAGCAATTCCTCTTCAAGTTATCCAAAAGAATTGAAAACAGATATTCAATGTTTGTTCATAAATGTTCATAGAAGTACTGTTTATGACAGTCAATAAAGTGAAAACAGTCCTAATGTCCATACATGAATGGATGAATGGATACATATGTGGCATATTAATACAACATAATATTATTCATCTTAAAAAGAAATTAACTACTTATAATCTATGAGCACAAACTACCTTTCAATTTATTTATGTTTTCTCCAGTTTCTTTCACAATACCTTATAGTTTTCAGAATATAGATGTTTCACCTTTGGTTAAATTTATTCCTAGATATTTTATTCTTTTTGATGAATTTTTATATGGGATTATTTTCTTAATTCTCTTTCTGCTAATTTGTCATTAGTGTATAGAAATGCAATAGATTTTTGTGTATTAACATTGTATTCCTCAAATTTACTAAATTTGTTTATTAGTTCTGACAGTGAACTTTCACAGATTTTTCTGTGAAATCTTAAGGATTTTCTATATATAATACCATTCCATCTGCAAATAGTGATATTTTTACTTCTTATTTCATGATTTAGATGCCTTTTATTTCTTTTTTTCTGTCTGATTGCTCTGCCTAGGATGTCCAATACTATGGTGAATAAAAATGTCAGAGTGGACAATCTTGTCTTATTCTTAATCTTAGAGGAAACTTTTGACCATTGTAGCTTTTCATCATTGAGTATGGTACTAGCTGTAGGTTTGCCATATATGGCCTTTATTATATTGAGGTATATTGCCCCTATCCCCTATATCCTATACCCACTTTGTTGAGAGTTTTTATCATTAGTGGACACTGAATGTTTTCAAATGTTTGTTTGTTTGTTTGTTTGTTTGTTTGCATCTGTTGAGATGATCGATCATATGATTTTTATCCTTCATTTTGTTAACGTGGTTCATCACATTGATTTATTTGTGGATGCTGAACTATTCTTGCATCCCTGGAATACATTCCACTTGATAATGGTATGTGATCTTTTTAATGTATTATTTAATTTGGTCTAATATTTTGTTGAGGATTTTTGCATCTATGTTCATTGAGGCCACTGGCTTGTAATTTTCTTGCCTAATCTCATGTGGTTTAGGTATGAAGCCAATTCTGGCCTTGTAAAATAAGTTTGGAAGGCTTCCCTACTGTTCTATTTTTGGAAGAGTTTGATAAATATTGGTATTAATTCATCATTAAATGCTTGGTGGGGGCAGCCCCGTGGAGCAACGGTTTAGCGCCTCCTGCAGCCCGGGGTGTGATCCTGGAGACCTGTGATCGAGTCCCATGTCCCGCTTCCTGCATGGAGCCTGCTTCTCCCTCTGCCTGTGTCTCTGCCTCTCTCTCTCTGAATGAATAAATAAATAAATAAATCTTTTAAAAAAATGCTTGGTGGAATTTACCATTGAAGCCATCTGGTCCCAGACTTTTGTCTGTTGGGAAGTTTTTACATACCCTTAGTATTAATCCTTTTAGATTACTGTGTAATAAAATAGAAATTCAAATTTAAATCCATCTAAATATATATACAACCTAATTATCCACTAAAATTTATATGTATATATGCATAGATGGACTTGTAATATATACACCAATTGCTTTTCTTGTTTTATATACTTATATACATATATGTATATATAGACCAATGAATTATCCATTAACATTTATTATAAATCCATTCACTCTTCATAATCTATAATCCCACCTTTGGAGTGTTTCTAGGATCCATCTATACAGAGATCTACATATCAGTCTGTTTCTGCTTCTTTGGTCTACTTATGTATTTCTACACCAGTCTTATACACCATAATTACTAACACTTGATAACAAGTCTTGATAAATGTCAGGGGAAGGCCACCCAATGATTTTTACCCCTTGCTGCATAATTTTAGCTATTCTAGGCCCTGAGAAATTTCATGCAAGGTTTATTGTCAATGTCTACTTAAAAACCTGTTGAGATTTCCTCAGGACTGCAATGTATGTTGGTCATTGTCATCTATACAGTATTAAACCTAACTACCCATGAAATGTCCCATTTTCTCACGTACTTAGGTCTAGGTCTTCTTTAATATCTCAAATCAATTTATTTTTCTGTTAGGATCTGTCCCATTTTCTTTAGATTTATTCTCAGGTACTTTATATATTTTTGATCCAATATGAATGTGTCCTGTGTAAAATTCCATTTGCTCTTTCTTACTACTATGTACAAATAAATATGATTTTCATTAACATTGTTTATGAAGCTTGAGATATGTGGATCAATCTACACTACATTAGCAGATTAAAGGAAAGTAATCTCTTAAACCTAAGTAATTGAAAAAAAAAACTGCAGCAAAAAATCATAATGAATGATGAAACACTGAAAGCTTTCTGCTTGAGATGAAAGACAAGGATGTCTGCTAACAGTAATCCCCAGGATTGTACCAGATACCCGCATCAGAGTATTTATGCAACAAAGAAAATTACAAAAATTGGAATACAACACATAAATCATTTTCAGATAATGTGATTTTACACATTAAAAACTCAATTTATAGATTAGTTTGGATGTTAGGCTATAAATGTGCAACCAACCTATTAACTTTTATTCTAGTTATAAAATATATATTAAATGTAATTCAGAGTTTATATAAAAGAAAATATTTTTCTTTTGTTACAGTGACACTAGAGTGTAGTGAATAATTTCCTTAATTAGTAATCAATGATTGTTATAAAATGTTTTCTAATTCTTAGCTATCAATATTGTCACTTTATTGAATGGAAAATGGAATGTGTTATCCAAAAATATGTGAAAGATATATGGTATGACAAAATAGCTCAAAGTATAAGCTTAAGGCAAGAATCAAGTACTATTTCTCCTGACTCCATGGATTGGCTTTGAAAGTCTGTTGCTGAGATCACTAGGGCACCTGCATTCTTCCTCAGGCTGGTGTCTCCAGAGGGAGCTGGACATTTCTTTCTTTGTGATCTAAATTTTCAGAAAGCTTAGAGCAGATTCTTGGCATGGTGGCAGCATTTTAAGAAGGCAGGTTCCTACAGACAGCACATATTAAGGCCCTGCCTTGTCAGGTTTGCTTAGGACCCAGTGGTCAGTGACCACAGGATTCAGTCCAGAATCAATGTAGAAGGAAGTACAAAGACCTTGGATATATACAGCTGGACTCTTGAGAGTCATTAACATAACAGCCAACCAAGCAAGTGTGTACAGAGTGGCCTGCATAACACAGTGAGTATTTTAAACAATTTTTCCATTTGAAACTAACAACAGAGTTCTGGCATCCCTGCAGGAATAAAATCAGAGGCACTTGCACTGGTAAATGGAAGTTCTGGATTTACAACAGATTGGTGTGGACTTCCTGAGTGATTTAGGTCAAGGAGCGCTCTATTACAGAGCTTCTCTTTAGCCATTGTTTGACTTGGAATCTATAGTATCAATCCTGACAAGAGGGGAGACTTTAAAGATGGTATATAAAGTGCCATGCCAATATGAATTGTGATTGATAGAGAACAAAGCAAAGGAAAATATAATTACAAAAACCTTCAAGACTTGTATTTCTAGAGTTTTCACAGAGAAAAATGTCCCAGTAGCAGCATCTTTAGGTTAAGTATGACTCTATCATGGTTTTGTCACCTCACTATTCCAGGCAAAAGACATTTAACCACACTGGAGAGTAGAGGACCGGAAGCCTAGGGCTATATACTGTGGAGCAAGCCCATTTAAATTCTAAGCAGCTGAGGATTTTCTGCAAGACCAGTGAGGGATAAGCTTTAGCCCTTCATTCCCACCAGCCACTTCTGACAGCCTCTGGGACTGCACCAGTGTGTCCACTTAGGCACAGGCTTCATACAAGTTGTCTTTGTTTCCTTGAGGTGGGGGAAAATTGTATAAGTTGCATGCCTGACATAAACTGAATCCTACCCGGAATCTAGGATACATCTTTATGGTCCATTGGAAGCAGAGAAGTGATTCACAACAAATGTGAACCTGGAGTAGAAGACACAATGCAAAAGGTCACAAAATGATGCAAAGCAGGGTCATCAGGGAGGCTGTGACTACTTGCAAATTTTCTACCCAGTCCAGGGGAGAGGTCTTATCTCAGTGGAAATACATTGATGTTAGAGGATGTGAAGTGAGGGAATGCTTGCAGAGATTGCTTTTCAAATAGATCAAGTAAATATCAAGTAGTATTTCTATAGTTGCTGCTTGTTCTCCTGTTGACTTTAATATCTTAATCTGAATTAACATATAAATGATAAATATGTTTTCTCTATTGTGTTCTTTTGCTAAATGCAATTCATTTACTATGTTCATATAAGAAAGATAAATTGGTATTTTTTTCTAACCCAAATCCCAGGAAGACAAAATTCCTACACATACCTTAGCTTTCCCCATGCCAGTTTGAAGAAATAAGTCTAAATTGAACCATGATTTATGAGGATAAGGACATAATTTCACAAATATGTTGAGTCATGTGGAGTTAAATGCCAGAGTGTCAGATAAGCCAGCAATCAGCCCCGGGCAGCTAAGAGTACCTGCAGATTTGATGGGCCATGGGGGGTGGCCCATAAAGGGCTCTCAATTCATGTCTCTCAAAGCCAAGCTCCATCTCCTGTGCAGGCGCAAAGACAATAACTATAACTGTTTTTGTAGCATCATTTTGGAAAGATTAAGGAACATTTTATTTTATTTCTTTGAACAAATATGAATAAAATTTAAATTAGAATGTAAAATTTGTATAAGTGTCTAAGATAAGACAAAAAACATCAAGAGCTTCCAGTGGAGGCCTCCTAGAGTAACAACTAGACACCCCAGGTGTATGAAGGTCACTTTCTCTGTCATTGTATGAGGAAAGAGGAGACCAGAACATGCTCCTCACCAAGCAAATAGGTTGCAAATGTGGCTATTTGTTAGATCACAGTGGGAATTTTTAACAACTTGCTGCTGACCCAACAGTGTCCCCTCTTTCTCTCATGCTGGCCAATCTGGCCACTTATTGGTAGAATCCTTGGTGAGATTATGGCTGAGGGCTGAGTTTAGATCTCTTAAAGAGGACCTGCACATTCCAGTGGCTGGGGTCCGGGTAACTTTTTGCGGTCCCAGAAACAGGCATTAATGAGGCAAGCATTCTTTGGACTGGGTCACTTTGTTTCTTAGTTGTTAGATCACTCATAAAGGAGGTCCAATGTATATGGGTTAGAATATTTATTCATCAATAAGTGAAAACTTCAAAATAAAGACCTCACAACTGACCAAATGAAAAATCTGCTAAAGGAGACACCAACTTAACAACTAGAAGATGATGACTCCAAAGCACATTATCCCAGCACCACACCCAGTGGCTCTGTGACCGAGAATGCAGTGATCTCCAGAACCAATAATGTATCCCCTCCTTCCCAACAATAATGCTGGAGGAAGTGGAGGATAAAGACATAGCTCCACAGCAGGCTGCTTATTATGGAGCAGGCAGGGAGCTAGGCTTTAAGAATACTAACACACCTAGCCTTCATAGTAACCCTAGGAAGAAGGTATTTCTATTTTATAATGAGAAGACCGAGGCCCAGGGAAGCTAAATACATGTGAAAATGTCACACATCAAGAATATGGCAGGACTAGCATTAGGGCCCAGTGACATGTGGTGCAGAGCCACACCCTTGTCCATGTGCTATGGATGTGAGGATGGGGAGCTTTCTTGGTAGAGCTTTAGGAGTTTTGTTGTTTTGTTTTTTACATAATAATAAGCTTTCTTGATACAGCATTCCATCAACCAAATGTCACAGAACTAAACAGAATAGAACTAAATGTTTCTAAATAATTTTTGGTTTTTAATTTAATGGTAGAATTTTATTCCTTATTTTTTAAATCTTCTTGGATTAATGAAAAGAGAAAGCCAGAAAGGAAGGAAGGAAGGAAGGAAGGAGGAAGGAAGGAAGGAAGGAAGGAAGGAAAGAAGAAAGAAAAAGAAAGAAAGAAAGAAAGAAAGAAAGAAAGAAAGAAGAAAGAGAAAGAAGAAAGAAAGAAAGAAAGAAAGAAAGAAGAAAGAAAGAAAGAAAGAAAGAAAGAAAGAAAGAAAGAGAAAGAAAGAAAGAAAGAAAGAAGAAAGAAAGAAGAGAAAGAAAGAAAGAAAGAAAGAAAGAAAGAAAGAAAGAAAGAGAAAGAAAGAAAGAAAGAAAGAAAGAAAGAAAGAAGAAAGAAAGAGAAAGAAAAGAAAGAAAGAAAGAAAGAAAGAAAGAAAGAAAAGAAGAAAGAAAGAAAAGAAAGAAAGAAAGAGAAAGAAAGAAAGAGAAAGAAAGAAAGAAAGAAAGAAAGAAAGAAAGAAAGAAGAAAGAAAGAAAGAAGAAAGAAAGAAAGAAAGGAAAGAAAGAAACAAAAGAAAGAAAGAAGAAAGAAGAAAGGACAGAAAGAAAGAAAGAAAGAAAGAAAGAAAGAAAGAGAAAGAAGAAGAAAGAAAGAAAGAAAGAAAGAAAGAAAGAAGAAGAAAGAAAGAAGAAAGAAAGAAAGAAAGAAAGAAAGAAAGAAAGAAAGAAAGAAAGAAAGAAAGAAGAAAGAGAAGAAGAAAGAAGAAAGAAGAAAGAAAGAAAGAAAGAAGAAAGAATGAAAGAAGAAGAAAGAAAGAAAGAAGAAATTTTCCTCTCTAAATTTCTGTGGTCTTGAGGCATTTGAAGTACAAGGCTTGGGTCATAATATGTAAAGGAGAAAATGTAATACTGTAAATTAAAATAACTACCTATTTAATGGTATAAAATAATTTACATAGAATGTTAATTACATATTATATCTAATAGCTTCACAACTTATAGGAAACTAAAAGCCATGAATGGGGGCAAAATTAATCCTATTTTTCTAACATAGTCAAGCTACTCATGGTTTGTATAGTTGTCTAGTGTATTTTGTAGAAAAATGTTACTGAAGTGGGTTCACTTATTTATATAAACTGCTATGGCCCAAATGTTTGTATTCCTCCTAAACTCGTGTTAGAATTCTAATCTCCAATGTGATATTTGGAGGTGAGGTCTTTAAGATAAAATTAGGATTTGATGAGGTTATGTGGATGGAGCCTCCAGGATGGGACTAGTGCCCTTATGAAAAATCTCAGGCTTCCAGCCTATAGAACTTTGAGAAACAAATGTTAAAGTCACCTAGTCTACAGCACCTTGTTATAATAGCCCAAGATGACTGAGACATACGCCCTATTCCACTCCTCTATGCTTGAACAGCCCCATTTCTTTGCCCCAGCCCAAGACAAAAGGATCCACATTTCTAGGCATGCCACCTAGCAGGATAGGTACAGCTTCCCACACAACCACACATCTGATTGCTTCTCCTCAACCCAGGCTTCCATCTTTCCCACTCCAGGCACAAAAGGAGCCACTGCAGAGATAGGGCATCATTCAAATGGACAGATGCTCAAAGAGGAATGTTTGCTTTCACCTGTGTTTTCTCTGCAACCTAGAAGAGCATGACCCCTCTTGACTGACACAGGCTCCCTAGAGACTGCTGCATCAGAAGTAAAGAAGCAGGCTTCTCATCAACTCATTTCCTTTAGAGATGTAAGCTCAATTACCATGGACCTAACTATTCTATCTTATTTGGGAAGAAATATTTCATACATTATATCATTTTTCCAAATATTTGTTAGTAAAAAGGAATTTTGACTCCTAATGTCATTAGACAAAAGAGAATAATAGCTTTTCCTTTTTCAACTATGTCTCCTTGCCTCTTGCCCCCAAGTCAGGGATGACTGATAATAAAAAGAATTTTCATGGCTATCCTCTAGGGTCTCAGCACTTAGACTGTGACCTGGCAAGAGAAAAATTGCCTCAATTTACATCTAAGGTAGAGAGTCACCACTGGTGTACTTTGGGTCTCCTCCTCAGACCAGCACACTGCCAAGCTATCCTTTCATCCCCACCACAGCCCACCAGGGTCCATGGTCTCATTCACAAAGTTGCCATGTGCTAACTCTGTACAGGAATGTACAGATCTTGAATGAGGCAGATGCACCCTGAAATGACAGCTGCTTCGACCACACTTGCCTCTACTGCATTTTGAGCCAGAGGCATGAAGGTACTTTAAGTACCTATTGAATTTAATGTAAACCAGATTCACTCTCTGTTGTTTTACTGAGTTATTTTAAGTTTGAAGTATCTGCCATCAATACTATTCCCGGTGGTTAAACAGTATTTTCAAGACCTCAAAGTTAGACTGAGTTATGAGATAGCTATCATTAGTTCAACTAAAAGTACATTGCTGTATCGGGCATCTAGTCATTGTACATATAGGATTTTTTTTTATATAGGATTCTTTTCTAAAAAAATTAGATGTTTGGGGAAATATTTAAAATATAAAGGTAACTTTAAAAGTTCTTTACTAAACAAAGAGTCTTTTACTAATAAAATTCTTTACTAATAAACTTTTATTTTTACTTAAAAGTTTATTCAGAAACGAACTAGGGGTGGTGGAAGGGGAGGTGGGAGGCGGTGGGGGTGACTGGGTGATGGACACTGAGGGGGGCACTGGATGGGATGAGCACTGGGTATTATTCTATATGTTGGCAAATTGAACACCAACAAAAAATAAATTTATAAAAAAACATAAAAAAATAAATAAAAGTTTATTCATCGGGGTGCCTGGGTGGCTCAGTGGTTGAGCATCTGCCTTTGGCCCAGGGCATGATCCTGGAGTTCTGGGATCAAGTCCCACATCAGGCTCCCTGTGAGGGGCCTGCTTCTCCCTCTGCCTGTGTCCCTCTGTCTTTGTCTCTGTCTCTCTCTCTGTCTTTCATGAATAAATAAAATCTTAAAAATAAATAAATAAATAAATAAATAAATAAATAAAGTTCATTCATACAAATACATGTAACACTAGTGTGTACATAACATGAAAACATGAATTTGAGACTCAGACATTTGATATTTTATGTAGGAAATATATTAAACGTTTATTTTTTTGAATCCCCTTTAACATTAAGAAAGCCCACATGTGTGTCTGCATGCGTGTGCCTGTATGCACACGCACATGTTTTAATTTGGTCTACTCACTTAAAATACAATTTTAAAACTGTATTCATTATTCAAAGGACCAAAAGAATGACCTCAATTTCAGCTGCTCTATTGCTTCCTGCAAGTACTTTACACCCAGCTGTTAATGACAGGCTACAACAGCATGGAAGGTTCAGGTCTATAATCTGTAAAATTTATTTTTAGGCCACTTTAAACAATTGTCAGTGCTAAGTCATTTAATGGCTTAATATTGAAAGATAAATAAATAAATAAATAAATAAATAAATAAATAAATAAATAAATAAAAAGACCACAATAGAAGTGTTTCCCATTTTCAAATGGCAGCTGTTGCAAACAGCTAAGAATTTATTTTCTTCACTATTAAAGGGTCAAATGAGACAGAGAAACCTATTCGCCAAAAA
The DNA here is from genome assembly GCF_003254725.2 of Canis lupus dingo. Classification (NCBI taxonomy): domain Eukaryota; kingdom Metazoa; phylum Chordata; class Mammalia; order Carnivora; family Canidae; genus Canis; species Canis lupus. Next base: position 33,300,282 of record NC_064245.1, read on the forward strand.
CCAACAACAAATAGTTTAGAGGAAAACATATGCAAAGTGTATGAACATACACAAATGGTAAAAGCCTACACTTGTAGAACTAGTATTTCTAGGGAAAAAATTAACAATTAAAAAGTAACAGTGAGAGTCAAGTGCAAGGTAGAAACTAAGGAAAGTCAGTATGAGCAGCCTGCCCCTTCCAGACTCGAACATACCTTCCTATAGTGGCATGGTGACATTCTGACACGCAGAAGCCATCAGATATGTGGAAACAAACTGAAACTAGTTAAGTTTGATCTATGATTCAATTTCAGACAGTTGCCATCATAAATGCATCTCAGATTCATGCTATAGATTTTATTTGATGCACAAGTTCAGAACTCTCCATTACAATGGGCATTTAATTGGTGCTAATATGGTTATTCAACTGTGAAAACATAGTAAACATTATCCTTCAGTTAATCTATGTGAGTATCTCAAGTTGTAAAAGTAGGGGTGCCTGGGTGGCTCAGTTGGTTAAGCACCAAACTCTTGATTTCAGCTGGGGTCATGATCTTGGGGTTGTGAGATTGAGCCCTGACCCTGGCTCTGTGCTCAATGTGGAGTCTGCTTGAGATTCTCTCCTTCTGCCCCTCCCCCTACTCACATGTTCTCTCTCTCTCTCTCTCTCTCTAAAGTAAATAATAAAATCTTTAAAAAAAGAAAAAGTTTGGAAATATCTTCTCCCATTCTGTAGGTTGTCTTTTAGTTTTGTTGACTGTATACTTTGCTGTGCAAAAGCTTCTTATCTTGATGAAGTCCCAATAGTTCATTTTTGCTTTTGTTTCTTTTGCCTTCGTGGATGTATCTTGCAAGAAGTTACTGTGGCCAAGTTCAAAAAGGGTGTTGCCTGTGTTCTCCTCTAGGATTTTGATGGAATCTTGTCTCACATTTAGATCTTTCATCTATTTTATCTTTGTGTACAGTGCAAGAGAGTGATCTAGTTTCATTCTTCTGCATGTGGATGTCCAATTTTCCCAGCACCATTTATTGAAGAGACAGTCTTTCTTCCAATGGATAGTCTTTCCTCCTTTATTGAATATTAGTTGACCATAAAGTTCAGGGTCCACTTCTGGGTTCTCTATTCGGTTCCATTGATCTCTGTGTCTGTTTTTGTGCCAGTACCACACTGTCTTGATGACCACAGCTTTGTAGTACAACCTGAAATCTGGCATTGTGATGCCCCCAGCCATGGTTTTCTTTTTTAAAATTCCCCTGGCTATTCGGGGTCTTTTCTGATTCCACACAAATCTTAAAATAATTTGTTCTAACTCTCTGAAGAAAATCCATGGGAATGTGCACTGGTGCAGCCACTCTGGAAAACTGTGTGGAGGTTCCTCAAAGAGTTAAAAATAGACCTGCCCTATGACCCAGCAATTGCACTGTTGGGGATTTACCTCAAAGATGCAGATGCAGTGAATCGCCGGGACACCTGCACCCGATGTTTCTAGCAGCAATGTCCACAATAGCCAAACTGTGGAAGGAGCCTCGGTGTCCATTGAAAGATGAGTGGATAAAGGAGATGTGGTTTATGTATACAATGGACTATTACTCAGCCATTAGAAATGACAAATACCCACCATTTGCTTCAACGTGGATGGAACTGGAGGGTATTATGCGAGTGAAATAAGTCAATCGGAGAAGGACAAACATTATATGTTCTCATTCATGTGGGGAATATAAATAATAGTGAAAGGGAATATAAGGGAAGGGAGAAGAAATGTGTCAGAAATATCAGAAAGGGAGACAGAACATAAAGACTCCTAACTCTGGGAAACGAACTAGGGGTGGTGGAAGGGGAGGAGGGCGGGGGTTGGGGGTGAATGGGTGACGGGCACTGAGGGGGGCACTTGACGGGATGAGCACTGGGTGTTGTTCTGTACGTTGGCAAATTAAACACCAATAAAAAATAAATTTATTATAAAAAAAGAAAAAGTTTAAAAATAAATAAGCAAAATAAAATTGTAAAAATATCTACCAAGAGAGTTAAAAGCTTTTAGTCCAAGTTATAAGCAAAACAAAAACCTGAAACATTATATGGTTTATTAAGACCATTTGGAAAAAACATGCATGGTGTCCCCCCACCCCCACCCCTGGCCTTAGACTAGCAACTCCATGCTGCCCCATCAGCCAACATCACTGGTCTGGGTCAGAGAAAGGTTAGGCCCACGTGAGCACCCCATTTCTAGGATCAGGTAGAACTATACACTGTTTAGGTTCTCTGAGAGGTACTTCCTATACAGCCACTAAAGCTGGGCAACATAATTCAGTATTTCAGGGTTTCTAAGAAAATGATTCTGCACTTAGAGAAACTAAAATCCAGCTTTGAATTTGACAGCTTGGCTGAAGTATGATTTTTCTGTGTGTTACCTCTCTAGGTGCTGGCACAGTGAGAACACAAACACGGGACACTACTGAATCCCTTTCCGCAGTTAAAGTCATGTTAACTGTTAAGCATTGCCTGGGATACTGAGGATCAGCAAAAGAGGCCTAGGGTTTAAAGCAGATTTAAAGTTTTATGAAATATCCAATCTTAGACCCAAATAGGTTCTGGGAATTTACCTAAATATAATGGTTCTAAATATAGAAAAGATTGTGCATAGCAGTGTTCCATAACATGAAAAGAACAATCAACATGTCTGGGGTTGTTTTGTTTTGTTTTTAAGAATTTATTTATTTATTCATGAGAAACACAGAGAGAGAGAGTCAGAGACATAGGAAGAGGGAGAAGCAGGCTCCATGCAGAGAGCCTGATGCAGGACTTGATCCTGGGACCTCGGAATTACAGCCTGAGCCAAAGGCTGACACTCAACTGATGAGCCACCCAGGTGTCCCAATCAACATGTCCTGTAAAGAGTAAATGGACCAAGTGAATTTAGGGGCACCCACTCACTGGATTCAACTGAGCATTATGTGCAGGAGACTCACACTCCCTGAGTGTGGACAATCTATCTAAATATCCTTCTGTATCAATCTCGCTATATAGCAATAGGGGATTGTATGTGCGTATGTATGAAAAAAAATATATATATAAATACACATGCATATATTTAAGGAGCTAACATTTATTTTTATCTATCTAATCTATCTAGTATTACCAAAATGTTGTATTCAGGTCGTAGGATTGTGAATCTTTAAAAAAAAAACTTCTACCTATTCCAATGTTTTAGAATCATCTTTATTATTTTAGTAAGAAAAATCATTTAGTTATAAACTGCTCTCAAATTTCCACACAATAAAATAATGTGTTTTATCTTCTTCTTTGTTTCTGTTTTTTTTTTGTTTTGTTTTTTGTTTTTGTTTTTGTTTTTGTTTTTGAGAGAGCAAGAAGGCACACATGTGAGCTGGAGGGAGAGAGATAATCTTAAGCAGACTCCATGCCCAGTGCAGCATCCGATCAAGTCGGGGCTTGATCTCCAACACTGAGATCATGAGTTGAGCTGAAATCAAGAGCTGGGTGCTTCAGCAACTTAGCCACCCAGGCACCGCATGTTTTAGTTGTTTATAAAAAAATTTCCCCAGGGCCCCCCACATTAGTGTTGGTTTAAAAAGAAATGCTATAAAGATACAAATGGATGTCGCATCTTTAAATTATTCAGTGTTCCTTTCTCTGTTTTTAAAAAAGAATGAATCCTGAATTTCATTTACTTCAAATCTACCCTCAAGAAAGTAAATAAGAATCAACCAAAAGAAGCAAACAAATGAAGAAAAGTGGAAGGATCTCTTAAGCTTGGCAGCAGATTGTTTTTAATTCTGCTCTGGGTGCCCAAGTGTGGTAAGGAATCTAAAGTGAGACTATGAATAATTTATGCAAAGCCCCCTCTGGGTGCTCTTGGGCTGAAACTATTCATAAGAGAATGTAGCCACTGGCAATGGCCTGGCTTCAGCCTATGGCTCCCCAGGAGCATCATTGCAGCTATGGCTAGAATCAATTTCTAGTTTGTTAAGGGAGGTCATCTAATTGAACGTAAAAATTCACTCCAAATACCTCTCAAGATCTTCAACACATTCAGGATTGGGGAGCTCTTATCTTTGGAAATAATAAGTTATATCATTTGATACCTCTAATTCCTAGATTATTATTCACTCTATATTCCTGTAATATGCAACCATATTGTACTGAAGTACTCCCTGAATTGCAAAGTCCACATCTTCCACTAATTCATCTTAGATAATTAGGGATCTGCTTTTGGATCTTTTACCAGAAGTTCTAGGATGAAATCCAAGTGAAGAGGTGGGTCTGACAGAGATCATATCACTGATAATTATGACTAACACTTATTTGACATGAAATATCTCTCAGGTGCTCTTCTAAGGCTTTGTATATCATTTTCAAACATCCCTGCAAGTAGATTCTTCTGTTACTCCCATTTTACGTATGTGGGCACCCTGCCTGAATAACACTATCAGTAAATAACAGAGCCAATATTCAAGCCTATGCACTTGGCTGAGACCTACTGACTCTCCACATTGTTGAAAGGGTAGGGCATTGACTCCACCCAGGGTAACGTTCACAAGTAGAAAGCAGTTCAGGGAGTCTTCTGTTGAAGAATGTGCTGGGAGTCTTAGGATAAGCTTCCCCAGAAAGGTTTCGCAAGAAGAGAATAAGGAGGGAAGACAGAAAAGGATTGAGACCAGAAGATAGAGAAATCTGCATTTGAAAGGCACAAGAATATATTTAAAAGAGTTTAAAAAAAGAATATAGAGCCAGGGAAAGAAAATCAGAAGCACCTGCTATCCTCAAACTAAATGCATTTCAATCATGTAACCATTTGGGGGCAATCAGAAAAATGCCTAGTGCATGGCTTTACTTGAAAAAGAGATATAAAATAGCTTCTTCATCATCTTTATTTGCCATCTGGACAGGGAAGGTCAGTTTGCTGACCTCAAATTTGGAGTAGCTGAGAAATAGAGGGAAACAACATTTTATGAAGCTAAAACAGGCTACATTTATCCAGATATACTCAGGAAAAATGATGTAAGGCCATTTAGACATTCTAGAAAATGACCACTGCATTGTACTAAGGCAAAATATTACAGAGGCAACCAGAAATGTACTTTAGGTCACAGGTGTGATGGATGACCTTGTGGGAGCCCCCATAAGCCTGGGTACACATGGGTAAGACTGTGTCCCCCAGGGTCTCCTGAGAATCCATTTTGAAAATAGCATCTCTTACCAGACTCCTTTTCTGAATACTTTAAAACTAAAATTTAGTATCCACCTAATCTTGCCAAAACAAACAAAAAAGATTATTGTTTGTTTTTTGTTTTATAACTTCCTCAGTCTTTTTCAGACCATGTGGTCATTGATTTTGTGATTTAAAGATATAAAGTGCAGAGACGCCTGGATGGCTAAAGCAGGTCATGATCCTGGGGTCCTGGGATCGAGTCTCATATTGGCTCCCTTTGCCTATGTCTCTGCCTCTCTCTGTGTGTCTCTCATGAATAAACAAATAAAATATATAAAAAAACAAAGATGTAAAGTGCAGTAGCATAAACTAATATCGCATCAGGATTAACTGGTCATCAGCCTTTTCTCCAAGCAAATGGGAAGATAAGGAAGTTTCCTTCTACAGAGCATGTTGGGAGCACAGCAAGTGTCTAAAAACAAAAGTCATGAAGAAAGGAAAAGAATCACATTTCTGCTTCTTTCAGGAGACAAATATTCCTCAAATATTTTATATGATGTTAATCATCTATTTAATAAAAGGCTTCATCTACTTAGAACATATTCTGAGTCCCTTTAATTAATTCTGAAAGCCTGAGCAACTTTCTTCCCTGGATGTAGTCCAGCCAATATATGCACCTTAATATTTGTTGAGTAAAGGGTAGAGAACAAAAAGAAAATAAACAATTCTAGGTTCAACTGACTGAAAGGTTCAATAATGCCCTGCATACAAGGTATTGTCAATTTAAAAGTTTGAGCAGAATTCCTGATCTGTGATTTTTGGTTATGGATTAATGATGATAGCAAGCACACCCTCCTCCTACTATGTAGTAAAATGGCCACATCCCTCATTTGTTGCTAAATGTATAACCAGGAATAGTTTTTGGAATCAATAGTTGAACAAGTAATGGCAAACAGACTTGAATCCAATGATTGCGTTTCTGAAAATCTGTTTTAAGTCAATCATATTAATTGTAGGGAGTTTTTTTTAAACAACACAAGAGAGAATAGGCATTAAATTTCTGTGATGCTGTATCCTGTATCTGCGATGCTGGTTTTCCAGTCTCTTATAGGGCTAACTGCTAGCAAAGCCAGAACTAGCCAGCCAGCAGGAGCCTGGGGGATGCAGTCTATAGGGTGATGACACTATTGACTGCTGGCCAGAGGCCAGGAAGATGAAGGCTAGAAGGAACAACTGTGGGACCCTACACCAGGTCTCCAGGACACAGAATCTACAACCATGAGCACATCTATCAACTAGCTTCTTCCTTGCTCTATCCTATCACCTGCTGTGGCAGCTATGTGTGGGGCCACTGGAGATAATTTCACCTCCACACTTCAGAGGCCAGAAAGGGGACAGAGCTTCTCTCACCCAGACCTTGTGTGACTAATATTGGGGAAAATGTTTTGTCCAGACCGGATTCTATGCCTTTCCTTTGGGGCAATTACTGTGGCCTGGGAGGAGAACCAGCTATTGTCCCAAAGGGAAACCCATACTCCAGCCTAGGAGTACTGTGCAGGTGAAAGCAATCTTTGTTCCCCACGTATAGAGCAATGTCATTCACTTCAAATAGAAAAGGAAATATGGCACAGAGTCCCCTTGGGCTACTATGGTCCCTGAAGGAAGTTAAAATCTAGACAGAATAAATGAAAATCAATAAAGGAACAAGTCCAAGAAATATTTCAGAATCTCAAAGCAAGAAGTTAGAGCTTGGATTGTAGCCAAAAGGAGAAGGTCCAGGTTAGAGCAGGACATAGGTAAATTGAGAGATTGGCAGAGAGAATGCCAGCCAAGGTCCTCGGGGGCCAGAGGAAACCACAGGGCTTGTGTTCATTAGTTCTTACTTCAGAGTTAGAATAATAGTATCTGACTTTCTCTCTGTGTTAATGTGAATAGACATAAAACTTTTATCATACTGGCAAGGCAGAGACATGGAGACTACTTTGGAAAGTGACCTGGTTAAGGCTACCCAACTGTTAGCATCAGTCCTAAACATCCAAACCCAATGTTGACTGACTCCTTAGTCCTCTTCCAAACCCTGCTCAGTTCTGTAAAACAAGCAGGATATGAGTTGCACTGAAGGTCAGAATGAGACATACAAACCACTCTCAGAGCTTAGCCTCAGAGTTGATAGAGGAGTTAAGAGAGTTGAGAAGACACATTTGGGCTGGGCTGCCACATTCAACTGAGTCAGACAGAAGCTGATAGTGATGAGGAGGAGACAAATGCAGGGTATGGCAGCCCTGGTATGTGAGCATTCCTCATTGCTGCATGAAGATCAGAATGTGCTACCCCAAATGTGCCATTTTGGCTATGGATTATTTTAAGCTGAAGGCCACTGAGATTCCACAGGTGCAGAAAGAAGTCTTATCAGAGCATCCCTTATCTAAGAGCATGAACTTCTGAGAAATAATGACTGTCATAAAGAGGACTTTATGGGGACTTTATGGCCATGAAGGGGCATAGTTGGTACTGAGATTGGACTGCACAGAGATTAATAAATAACCCTTATCTTCCATTGGTTTTCCCATATATTTACCCACTCACAATCTGAGGGGGGCACTTGATGGGATGAGCACTGGGTGTTATTCTGTATGTTGGTAAATTGAACACCAATAAAAAATAAATTTATTAAAAAAAAAAACAATTTACCATCCCTAGAAGCTCAAAACCCTTTTCATTTGATGTATTACTTTTCCACCAATGTATTGCCTTTTGTTAAAATGGTATATAAATATCCAGGTTTCACTGTCTCTTTTGGATTTTCATTTTGTCTGTGAGTCCTACCACATTATATGAAATATACCATTCTCTCCTGTTAATTTGCTTTTTGTCAGTTCAATTTGCAGGGCCCCAATTATTGAACCTAAAAGGGTAGAAGAAAAATTTTCCCCTTTTTTTCATGAGGAAGAAGTAGAGCTACCACTCTGCAAGCACAGATGCCAGGAAGACTGGGAGTCCCCCAAAGTCCAGAGAAATAGTGAGTCTTTCAAAGTGCAGGTCACTAGAGCACTCAGATGCTCTGGCCTTTGTTCACATCCTCCTCTCATACACTGCCCCTGAGGTTGGGAATGTGGCTCATTCCCTTTTCCTCAGAGCCCAGAGTTCTGCTTCCTAGGAGTCTGTGCCTGCAGATAACCCGCTCAGTATCTGGCCTACAAGGACTACCCCACTGAGCCCTCTCTCTGTGTTCATATGGCTGTCTTGAGATCAAAATGCTTTGGTCTCCTTTGTGTCCTTCAGTGCATGACACAGAGATTGTCAAATTGTAGTGAGAGTGTGATCACTGATACCTTATTGTTTACAAAACACTTCCATACACACAATTGCCACCTGAGGCATGCAGGGGTGAATGCAAAATTTTTAACAACCAATGTGGCCACAGTCTACGGTAGGATCCTAGACACTTCTGCTGGCTTGGGTAGAGATTTTAAATTCTGGAAACTGAAGTAGGTAGAGCAGGAAGGCCATTCCAGGGGGTTCTGGGGTTAGATCATGAAGTCAGGAAATGGGCCTCTAAGGGCCACAAGGAGGTGGGTATTATTCAGCTATACAGTAACATCTGAGAACCATGACACCTTGGTGGATGAAAAAAAAAAAGTTAAGATGCTGCTCCCAAATGTCACATGTATACAACTGTGGCAGCTAGGGCTGTACTTGTCATCCACTGCCATTACTAATAGCCATAGCAGATGTTCAAATCTCCCTACATGGAAATGAACTGGTCAACTATAATGGCAAGTTTAAAGCTTGGGAGATCACACCTGCAGAACAGTGTATGTATAGTCACAGCACAAGCCCAACTCTAAGTTCACAGATTGTTGGTGCCTAACAATTGATTCCCAAAAGCTGGTTTGTGGTAGGTTCTTCTTGAAAACATACTGATGGAGATAAATGTTGGAATCCATGATCCTCAATAATAAAGTAGCTTCTGCCTCTGGGACTGCATCCAGAGCAATGGTTGCTGGTATGACTTGAATGTGCACCTCCTTGTGCTGATCTGGCTTTCTCTGCAGAAGGACCCAGTGCTCCTAGGTGGCAGCACTGAGCTGGAAGCCTCTCTAGTTTTCTCTGTCTCCAAAGGTTTCTGCATAGTCTCCATTTTTTCCTTTTTCTTAGTAAACTTCATCTTTGTGCATCTAATTATCACCAGCTCCGTAGCCTAATATGTTTCCAACCGAGGCATGCAGAAGTCTGCACCCATGTTTGGCCCAGTATCCACCTCCCTCAGTTTTTGCCATCTACAGGATAGCCAGGTTGTGCCAATTTTATTTGTCAAATGCCACAAATGAGCAAACACTCCATTAGAACATCAGTAAAGCAGGGATAAAGAGAGGCAAACTGAGCCATTGCCAGTTAATCATAAGGAAGGATTCTAAGGTCCTTATAATGATTGGGAGAAGTTTGGAAGTATCTGTTAAGATTAGACTTAGAATCTTGATGGGGTCAAAGCTTGCAGAATGTTAAACTTCAGGAAAGCACAGGAAAGGTTAAATGGCAAGAACAGGGTGCATCTGGAGAGCCCCTTGCCTCCTTTTAACCCATTAAACACAGTGGAACAAGCCCATTAAACAAGCCCATTGGAAACACAGTGCAGGTGTATATGAGAAGGTCTCAACTTTATAAGGCTAGTGCAAGAGTAGGATAAAGATTAAAGAAGGCAGACAGAGGCAAATCCTCCCATGCTTCCGCCTTCAGGCTGTGTGCGACCCCTCTCTATAGTGCTTTCTGGAGTGCAGCGTCAGGTAGGAACATCTCACATTCCTAACATGTTGAGCATTGAACTATGTCAGGCCTTGCCATGGTTGCCTGAGGAAATGCAGTATGTTTGCAAGAACAGCAAAGTTAGGGAGAATACCCCATAATGACCTAGAGAAAGAAAGAGAAGCCAGGGAGCTCAGAAGCCACTGGAACCGTGCCAAGTCCCAAATCATCTGCTTTAACAGTTTTATTGACACATCTTCCTCTTCTGAGATTCCCAACCTTTTCCTGCAAGGAGTTATCCAAAAATGTTGGCTGCTTCTCTTTAAAGGAATATTGACACTGAGTAAATCTGACATAGAGTGAGCATTAGGGAGAAGACTGGCAGACTTATCTAGGACAAAATAAATGAAGTAAATAGGAAAAAGTGCAAAACACAAATCTGAGACCTGCCATCCCACCAATATATGCATATATGTCTACTTGTCATCAATGACATAACCAATAAAGCTACATTTACATACAGCTCATGGTAATATCTGAGCACAGCATTTGGACTTGTTTTTGTTTTATTTAGGAGGTGACAGGCAGAAACAGCACTTTACTCCTCCTGAAAGTTTCCTACTGACCAACCCACCCCTCCTGTGAAGGGGAATGAGGGCATCTCAGCTTGCCAGCAGGACTTGCACAAGCTCTTCATGTACCCCCAATGGGGTCTCAATATCAGTGACCAGAGGTTATACAGGTTATTTGATGAAAAAAGGCAGGTACTTCCTATAAAAAAATGTATGAGTGTTTCAATTGGGTTCAATGTTAAATATATTTGGAGAAATCTGAAATAAATAAACCTGGTTTAATGGCTGAAAAAAATCTATGTTTAATCTAATTCATTTACCTGGAAAGCATACAAGATGTTATTTTTTTAAGATTTTATTTTTTAAGCTGTTAAAGGTTCATGGCAAAATTAAGAGGAATGCAGAGATTCTCCATATACCCTCCACATATGCATAGCCTTCCCCATTAACTATAAATATAGTGATATATTTATTACAACTAACGAAACTACATCAACACATCCTAATCACCCGATGTCTGCAGTTTACATGAGGGTTCACTCTTGATGTTGTATATTATATGGGGTTGGACAAATGTTCAGACATGTATCCATCATCATAGTATCATAAAGAATAATTTCAATACCCTAAAAATCCTTCATGATCTGCCTATTCATGCTTCCCTCCCACCTAACCCCTGGAAACCACTGATATTCTTACTGTTTCTATGGTTTTTCCCTTCCCAGAATGGAATCATATTCCATTCCATCCATGTGGATCCACCACAGTCTGTTTATCCATTCCCCTACTGAAGAACATCTTGGTTGCTTATGAGTTTTGGCAATTTATTAATGAAATTGCTATAAATATCTGGGTAAGGTTTTTGTGTGTACATAAGCTTTCAAATCCTTTGGATAAAAAGCAAGGAACACAATTTCAGACAGTATGGTACGTTTAATTTTGTAAGAAAGTGACCAACTGTTTTCCAAATACCATTTTGTATTCCTACCATCAATAAATGAGAGTTCCTATTGTTCCACATCCCTGTCAGTATTTAGTATTGTCAATGTTATGAATTTGGGCCATTCTAATAGATGTATAGTGGTATCTCATGGTTGTTCATTTGCATTTCCCTGATGACATATGATATGGAACATCTTTTATACGCTCTCTGTATATCTTCTATGGTGAGTTCTCTGTTATGGTCTTTGGCCTATTTTTCAATCAAGTTGTTTTCTTACTGTTGACTTTTAGGGGTTTTTGTATACTTTAGATAACAGTCCTTAATCAGATGTGTATTTTTGCAAATATTTTTGTCCAGTCTGTTGCTCGTCTTCTCATTCTCTTGACATTGCCTTGCATAGAGCAGAAGTTTTAAATTTTAATGAAGGCCACTTTATCAATGATCTATGTTATGGATTATGCCTTTGGTGCTGTATGTAAAGGTCATTTAGATTTTCTCCTATGTTAACTTCTAGGTATTTTATAATTTTGCATTTTACATTTAAGTCTATGATCTATTTTGAGTTAATCTTTGTGAGGTGTAAAATCTCTCTTAGACTCATTTTTATGCCTATAGATATCTTGTTTCAGCACATATGTTGAAGATTATCTTTGTTCATTGCCTTTGCTTCTTTGTCAAAGACCAAATAAATACACATGCCTATTTCTGGGATCTCTCTATTTCTGAGATCAATGGAGAGTAGCTACAATGATGTCCTTGACTATATTTTCACCAATACCACACTGTCTTGATGACTGCAGCTTCATAGTGAAGTCTTGAAATCAGGGACTCCCTGGGTGGCTCAGTGGTTTAGCGCCTGCCTTCAGCCCTGGGTGTGATCCTGGAGTCCCGGGATCCAGTCCCACATCGGGCTCTTTGCATGGAGCCTGCTTCTCCCTCTGCTTGTGTCTCTGCCTCTCTCTCTGTGTGTCTGTCATGAATAAATAAACAAAATCTTAAAAATAAAAAATGACATCAAATAGCATCAGTGCTCCAACTTTGTTCTTCTTCAATATCGTGTTGGCTGTTTGGGGTATTTTGCCTCTCCATATAAACTTCAGAATCATTTTGTCAGGAGCCACAGAATAACTTTCTGGGATTTTTTACTGAGATTGCATTAAATCTATAAATGAAGTTGGGAAGAACTGACATCATGAGACTAGTGAGTCTTTTTATTCATGAACATATCAGATATCTGTCGTATCAGATATATTGCTCATCACAGTTTTGTAGTTTTCTTCAACAGATCTTGTACATATTTTGTTAGATTTGTACCTAAGTACTTCATTGTTTTGGGGGTGCTAATGTAAATACTATTGTGCCTTTAATTTCAAATTCCATTTGTTCATTGCTTTGCTGGAGTATAGGGAAGGGACTGACTTTTTTAAATCAACCTTGTACCCTATAACCTTTTTATAGCCACTTATTAGTTCCAGAAGTTTTTGGTCAATTTATTCACATTTTAAGACACTCACTTTAATGACAAGATTCAGCTTTTTCCTTGATGTGTAGTTTCCCTAAACTGAAAAGGTAAGTGCTATAGTTCCTAAATATTTTGAATTTTGAACTCCAACACAAGCCTCAATTTTCCTGTTTTTAGAATGGGAAAACAAAAATTCCAACACCACAGTATTGTTATGTGTATTTAATGAAGTTATGCATGCAAATTCATGAATAGTAAGTCTTTCAAACAAGCACAAAGTCAAATTCTAGATGGAGAGTGGGAGGACAGACCAGTGGAATGTGTCTAATTTTTATTACTCAGCACAAAAGGTTGGGGATATTTCACTGGCCTGTTTTACCAGTCTCAAAAAGAAAAAAAAAAAAAAAGTTGTCTTTCTAGATTGTACTCAAAACTCGACGGTAAGAGGAAGAATACATTAGCATAAGGTGTTAGTTATTTTTCAATATGTCTGTGTATAAGCCTAACTACACTATAAGGAATATACATGTTAGTGACCTGTATTCTAGTTTAGAAGTGTTTAAACCTTCTAAGTGTGTTTGTTTCTTATGACAGGAAGTCTCATGTACGTGTTTCCTAAGCAGTTGTTTCTTTTTTTACATCAAAAGTCTTATTTATCACATGGTAAAGACTCTCCAGCTATGGTTGAAATGTCTTGCTTTTATATTAATTTCATATAGGTTGTTAAGTAATGAATCATGGCTTCTGTGACCTAGTAACCAAGTGGCTAAAAGCAGGGGATCTAGAGGCCGATTGATTTCTGGGAAGCACTGGGCTTCGCTTAGATGCACTGAGCCTCAGATATATCCTCCATAAGAGCTTTCTCCTAGGAGCCCCCACCATGGAAGGACCGGAAAGGGTCCCATGATGGGATCTATATGGTGACAGCCTGTGGTAAGATCTTAAGTAATGTAGCCCCTCTCATTACATCCATCATGGACAAAAGTCCACCCCTATAAACCTCCCAGTAGCCAGATCAAAGCCAGAACTTCCACAAACTTAAATTGTTTAGGTTCCAGTTTTTTTCAAGTTTTTAGTTTAATTTCAGTTAGTTAACATACAGTGTTATATTAATTTAGGTGTCCGCTATAGTAATTCAACACATCCATACAACACTCTGTGCTCATCACAACAAATACACCCCTTAATCCCTATCACTTATTTCACCCATCCCACCCACCTACCTCCCTTCTTCTCTATAGTTAAGAGCGTTCCTTGGTTTGTCTATTTTTTTGTCTTTTGTTCATTTGTTTTGTTTCTTAAATTCCACATATGACTGAAATCATATGGTATTTGTCTTTCTTTCTAATTTTGCTTAGCATACTACTCTCTAGCTCCATCCATGTGATTGCAAATGGCAAGACTTCATCCTTTTTATGACTGAATAATATTCCATTGTATGTATATATCACTTATTCTTTATCCATTCATCAATTAATGACCACTCAGGCTGCTTCCATATCTTGGCTATTGTAGATAATGCTGCTATAAGCATAGAAACATGCTGCATATATCCCTTTGAATTAGTGTTTCTGTATTCTTTGGGTAAATACTCAGTAGTGTAATTTCTGGATAATAAGACAGTTTTCTTTTTAATTTTTTGAGGAATCTCCATTCTGTTTTCCACAATAGCTGAATCAGTTTGCATTCCCACTAACACAAGTGTTCATTTTTCTTCACATCCTTGCCAATACCTGTTGTCTCCTATGTTGTTGATTTTAGCCATTCTGATAGGTGTGAAGGGATATCTCAGTGATCTTACTGTAGTTTTGATTTGCATTTCCCTAATGTAAGTGATAATGAACATCTTTTCATGGTTCTGTTGGTCATCTGGGTGTCTTCTTTGGAAAACCGATTGTTCGTGTCTTTGCCTATGTTTTAATTGGGTTGTTTTTTTGGGGTGCTGAATTGTATGAGTTCTTATATATTTTTAATTCTAGTCCTTTATCAAATACATCATTAGAAAATGTATTTTCCCATTATGTAGGTTGCCTTTTAGTTTTGTTGATTGCTTCATTGTGCAGAAGATTTTTATTTTGATGAAGTCCCAACAATTTATTTTTGCTTGTCTTTGTTTGTCTTGCCTCAGGAGACATATCTAGAAAAAAGTTGCTACAGCTAATGTCAAAGAAGTTACTGCCTGTATTTTTTTTCTAGGATTTTTTTTTTTTTTTTTTTTTGGTGTGGGAGAGAGAGAGAATGAAGGGAGGGGCAAAAGGAGAGAGAGAAAGAACCCTAGCAGGTTCCACGCCCAATGCAGAGCCTGACACAGGGTCGATCTCATGACCCTGAGATCATAACCTGAGCCAAAATCAAATCAGATGCTTAGCCAACTTAGCCACCCAAGTGCCCTTCTTCTAGGATTTTAATGGTTTCAGGTCTCATATTTAGGCCTTTAATCCATTTTTTAGTTTATTTTTGTGTATGGTAAAAGAAAGTGGTCCAGTTTCATTATTTTGCATGTTGCTGTCCAGTTTTCCCAACACCGTTTGTTGAAGAGACTATCTTTTTCCTATTGGATATGCCTTCCTCCTTTGTCAAAGATTAATTGACTATATATTTGTGGGTTTACTTCTGGGATGTCTAGTCTGATCCATTAATCTATGTGTCTATTTTTGTGCCAGTACCATACTGTTTTGATTACTGCAGCTTTTTGGTATAACTTGAAGTCTGGAATTGTGATAACCTCCAGTTTTGCTTTTCTTTTTCAAGGTTGTTTTGGCTATTCAGGGTCTTCTGTGGTTCCATAGAAGTTTTAGAATTGTTCATTCTAGTTCTGTGAAAAATACTGTTGGTATTTTGATAGAGAACGCATTAAATCTGTAGATTGCTTTGGGTAGTATAGACATTTTAACAATATTTGTTTCTCCAGTTCATGAGCATAGAATGTGTTTCCATTTCTTTGTGCTATCTTAAATATCTTTCATCAGGGTTTTATAGTTTTCAGAGTGCATGCTTTTCACCTCTTTGGTTAGGTTTCTTCCTAGGTATCTTATTATTTTGCATGCAATTATAAATGAGATTGTTTTCTTAATTTCTTTCAACTGCTTCATTATTAGTGTATGAAAATGCAACAGATTTCTGTACACTGATTTTTTTTATCCTGTAACTTTACTGAATTCATTTATCAGTTCTAGCAGTTTTTGGTTGAGTCTTTTGGGTTTTCTATATGTAGTATCATGTCATCTGCAAATAGTGAAAGTGTTATTTCTTTCATACTGATTTGGATGCCTTTTATTTCTTTTTGTTGTCTGATTACTGTGGGTAGGACTTCCAGTACTATGTTGATTAAAAGTGGTGAGGATGGACATCCTTGTTTTGTTTCTGACCTTAGGGGAAAAGTTCTCAGTTTTTCCCTATTAAAGATGATATTAGCTGTGGGTTTTATGTTGCAGTATGTTCCCTCTACATTTATTTTGATGAGGGTTTTTATCATACATGGATATTGTACTTTGTCAGATGGCTTTTCTGCATCTATTGAAATGATCAGGGGATCCCTGGGTGGCGCAGTGGTTTGGCGCCTGCCTTTCGCCCAGGGTGCGATCCTGGAGACCCGGGATTGAGCCTGCTTCTCCCTCTGCCTGTGTCTCTGCCTCTCTCTCTCTCTCTCTCTCTCTCTGTGACTATCATAAATAAAAAAAAAAAAAAGAAAATGTTGAAATGATCATATGGTTCTTATCCTTTCTCTTATTGATGCAATGTATCATATTGATTAATTTGTGAATATTAAACCACTCTTGCAACCTGGAATAAATCCCACTTAATCATGGTGAATGTTTTTTTTTTTTTTTTTTTTTTAATGTAGTGTTGAATTTGGTTTGCTAGGATTTTATTGCAAATTTCTGCATCCTTTTGCATCCATAAGGGATATTGGTCTGTATTTCTCTTTTTTGTGTGTGTGGTGTCTTATCTGGTTTTGGTGTCAAGGTTATTATAATCTCTTAGAATGAATTTAGAAGTTTTCCTTCCTATTCTATTTTTTGGAATAGTTTAAGAAGTATAGGTATTAGCTCTTCTTTTTTATTTTTTTTAAATATTTTATTTATTTATTCATGACAGACACACACATAGAGAGAAGCAGAGACACAGGCAGAGGGAGAAGCAGGCTCCATGCAGGGAGCCTGATGTGGGACTTGATCCTGGGTCTCCAGGATCACACCCTGGGCTGAAGGCAGCACTAAACCGCTGGGCCACTGGGGCTGCCCTATTAGCTCTTCCTTAAATGTTTGGTAGAATTTGCTGTGAAGCCATCCAGTCCTGGACTTTTGTTTGTTGGGAGCTTTTTACTATTGACTCAATTTCTTTGCTGGTTGTCAGTCTTTTCAAATTTTCTATTTCTTCCTGTTCCAGTTTTGGGAATTCATGTGTTTCTAGGAATTTATCCATTTCTTGTAGGTTGTCCAATTTGTTGGCATCTAGTTTTTCATAATATTCTCTTATAATTATTTGTGTTTCTTTGGTGTTTATGTTATTTCTTCTCTCTTATTAGTGCTTTTATTTATTTGAGTCCTTTCTCTTTTATCTGGATAAGTCTGGTTAGAGATTTATTGATTTCATTGATTTTTTTCAAAGAAACCAGCTCCCAGTTTCATTGATCTGTTCTATTGTGGCTTTTTGTTTGTTTGTTTGTTTGAGTTTCTATACCATTATTTCTGCCCTAATCTTTTTGATTTCTTTCCTTTCTCTGGTTCTAGGGTTTTTTGGTATTCTTTCTCTAGCTCCTTTAGGTGCAAGGTTATCTTGTTTATTTGAGATTTTTCTTGCTTCTTGAGGTAGATCTGTAATGCAATCATCTTTCTTCTTGGAACCACTTTTGCTGCATCTCAGAGGGTTTGAACCATTGTGTTTTCACTTTCATTTGTTTCCATATACTTTCTGATTTCTTCTTTGATTACCTGGTTGACCCATTCATTGTTTAGTAGCACATTCTTTACTTCCATGTTTTCCAGATTTTTTCTTTTATTTATTTGCTTATTTATTAAAATATTTTATTTGTTTATTCATGAGAAACACAGAGAGGAAGGCAGAGACATAGGCAGAAGGAGAGGCAGTCTCCCTGTGGGAACCCTGATGTGGGACTCAATCCTGGAATTCTGGGATCATACCCTGAGCCAAAGGCAGATGCTCAACCACTGAGCCACTGAGGTGCCCCTCCAGAATTTTTCCTCTGGTTCATTTCTGGTTTCATAGTTCTGTGTTCAGAGAATATGCATGGTATGATTTTGACCTTGAATTTGTTGAGGTTTGTTTTGTGGGCTAATATGTGATCTATTCTGCTGTTCCATGTGCACTTGAGAAGAATGTGTCTTCTGCTATTTTAGGATTAAATGCTCTGAGTATATCTGTTAAGTCCATCTGGTCCAGTATGTCATCCAAAACCATTGTTTCCTTAATGGTCTGTTTAGATTATCTATCCATTGATGTAAGTGGGGTGTTAATCTCCCCTACTATTTGTATTATTATCAATTAGTTCTTTTATGTTTGCTATTAACTGTTTTGTGTATTTAGTTGTTCCCATATCAAGTGCATAAATATTTATAATTGTTATATTTTCTTGCTGGATTGTTCCCTTTATTTTACATAGTGTCCTTTGTCTTTTGTTACACTTTTTGTTTAAAAATTTATTTTGTCCAATATATGTATCACTACTTTGGCTTTCTTTTGACACCCATTTGCATGGCAGATGTCTCTCCATGCTCTTC
Organism: Canis lupus dingo; assembly: GCF_003254725.2. NCBI lineage: Eukaryota > Metazoa > Chordata > Mammalia > Carnivora > Canidae > Canis > Canis lupus. The sequence goes on from NC_064245.1 coordinate 33,318,890, forward strand.
TTTCAACCTGCAGATGTTTTTAGGTCTAAAATGTGTCTCTTGTAGGCAGCAAATAGATGGATCTTGTTTTTTTATCCTACTTCCACCCTATGTCTTTTGATTGAGGCCTTTAGTCCTTTACATTCAAATCAATTGTTGATAGATATGTATTTATTGCCATTTTACTACATATTTTGTTTGTGGTTGTTTCTGAAGATTTTCTTTGATCCTTTCCTGTCTCTCTTTCACGTTGACTTTCTTTTGTGATTTCTTTCTCCTTATTATTTGCATATTTATTAGTGGTTTTTGATATATGATTACCTTTAGGTTTGTATATAGCCTCTTGTGCATATAGCAGTCTATATTAAGTTGATGGTCATTTAAGTTTGAACCTATTTTTATCTCCTCTCCTCCCCACATTTCAGGTATATGTTATTATATTTTATATGTATTTTTTGTGATTTCTATGATTGATTGATTTTTTACAGAAAAACTCATTTTTACATGTTTCATACCTCTTTACAGTCATATTTGGTTCTCCTTTGCACTCAAAGAGTCCCTTTTAATATTTCTTGCAGAGCTAGTTTAGTGGTCATTAACTCTTTTAGTATCTGTTTGTCTGGGAAACTCTTTATCTCTCTTTCTATTCTGAATGACAAACTTGCTAGTAGAGTATTCTTGGCTGCAGATATTTCCCATTCAGCATGTTGAATACATCATGCCACTCTCTTTTGGCTTGCCAAGTTTCTGTTGAGAAATATCCTGCTAGCCTTATGGATTTTTCCCTTGTAAGTTAACAACTTTTTTGTCTTGCCATTTTAAAGATTTTTTTTTCTTTATCACTATATTTTGCAAATTTAATTATAATATGTCTTGGTGTTGGTCTGCTATTGTTGGTTTTGGTTCTCTGTGCCTCCTAGATCTGAATATCTGTTTCTTTCCCCAGATTCAGGAAGTTTTCACCTATTATTTCTTCAAATAAATTTTGTGCCCCTTTTCCTCTCTCTTTTTTTTTTTTTTGGAACTCCTATAATACAAATGTTATTATGTTTGAAGGAGTCACTGAGTTCCCTAAGTTTATCCTCATTTTGCATAATTATTTTCTCTCTCTTTTGTTGAGCTTACTTTCCATTACTCTGTCTTGTAGGTCACTAATTTGTTCCTCTGTTTCTTTCAGCCTATTTATTCCATCAAGCTAGTTCCTTACTTCATTTATTGTACCCTTTACCTCCACAATATTTTTCTTATTTCTGTGGAAGGATCTCCCTCATATTTTCCACTCTTTTCTCAAGTCCAGTGAGTATCGTTATGATTATTGCTTTAAGTTCTGTATCAGTTATGTTACTTATATCCATTTTGCTAGATCTCTAGCTGCGGCTTTGTCCCGCTTTTTCATTGGGGATAAATTTCTCTGTTTCCTTATTTGTCTGTCTCTCTGTGTCTATTTATTTGGACTAAGAAAGTCAGCTATATCTTTTCCTCTTGGCTTTATTAAGAAGAGGTGCTAGAGTACCCTACAATGCAGAGTTCTCTGTGCATCAAAACCTGGAACTTCAGGAAAGCATATGTGTTTTTCATGTGTGTTTACACTCTGCTGTTGTGTCTGAGTCACTTTTCTTTTCTGTGCAGCCCTCTGCACTTATTTTCTGTCTGTTTTGGGATGTGCTTGCTCTCTGTGGTGTTAGTGGACCTAGAAACCTGGGGGTTTCTGGGGGTGCATGCCCACTGGAGAACATGGGAGAAGGGTGGTGGTCTTAGCAAAATCTGCACTAGGCCACTATTCCTACCCTGGATCCCCTTTAATGCTAGTGTGGTAGGGGGCTGTGTGCCATGGCAGACAGGGGCAGGAAGCTAGTTGCAGAGCTAGATAGTGTCTGGGGATGTGGGGATAGGCACAGTGCAGTGTTTTAGCTTATTGTGGTGGCTGAGTGCTGGCATGGCCTAGGCTGTGCACCTGGCAGCTGGGTGAGGTGCATAACAGTGGGGTGAGAAGCAGTGCTATTTGTTGCTGTCTAGTTTGCTCCCAGCATTATGTAAATGACCACCTGTATATTTTTTCTCTATGCAGGCTGCTCTTTTTAAACGTGGCATCTGGCTATAACTTGCCCTCCTGGCTCCTGAGTCAGCTGACCTCCAAAGCTCCAGGTTCCAAGTCCTACTAATTTGACCAATTCCCCAAATTAAGCCCCATTGGTTTTTAAAGCCAAACATTATGAGGCTTAGTCCTCTCCCTGTGAGCTCCTTGGTTCAAAGGCTAGTTTCTTTACCCTGAGGGCACAGCTCCCTCTCTCCTATGGGAGCCTCTCTCTGTCTTTCTGAGCTTTGCAACTTTTCAAATGCAGCTTCTTCTCTATATTTACTTGTATGTTTGTTCCACCAGTCTTTGGATCACTCTCCAGCTTATTGAGTTGGATGTGAATGATATCTATTTGAAAATGAGTCACAGGGTGAGCTCAGAGTCCTCCAACTCCATCATCTTCCTAAGCTCCTCCAGTTCTGATTTACTTTAAGATTCATTTTCTGAGTTTCAAGCTTATGGAAGCTTAAAACACTAATTAGAAACAGAGAGAATTACAATAGACAATAACACCTATCACTGATGGCATCAAAATGTTAGGAGATCATAAAATCAGGGAGGAGACAGAATGAAAGGATAACAAGCAAACACAAGGCATCAGAGAACTCCAGCCTCAGGAGCCCTTAGCATTGTGGTCAGCACTGCCAGCCATGCCAGAGGACCTCCTGGTCCCCAACCAACCCTCTGTTTGAGGATCACAGAGCAACTTACATTTGATGAGCTGTCTTTAGGAATTCCAAATTGCATATTACATTTTAGAAAGAGAGCTGCCAAAAGGGTACAATTAAATCTATCCCTGTAACTTGAGGATGATGCATATTTATGTATGCTCAGGACTTCCTGTGATTCTGGGCATATGAGGTGTTTGCTTACATCTCATGGAAGGTTCTGTGTTGCACAGAAATGGTGAAGAGATGAGTGAAGGAAGACAAGGCATGATGGCATGTACAAAATACTATCTGCACATGGCCAGCTTCTGTTAGCTGCAATGACACTAAGGATGCAACATCTGGTCCTCTCAGTGGACACAAGGAGACCTGTGTGACTAGAGTCCAGATGCAGGCAAGCTTGGCCCTGGCCTTCCCTCACTGGCTCACTTCTTCCCAGGTCTTTACTTCAATATTAGATCTTCTAAGGAATCTGGGAAGACCAGGGTGAAAGAAAATGAAGAATAGTCCTAGGAACAAGGCCTCCTGGTGTGCTTTGTCAAACCATGTTGTCAAGCAAAATGCTTATACCAGGGCTGTCCTCATAGCTCTTCCCTATGTCCCTGGAAGGTATCTGCAGGGTCTACAGAGTGTGTTCCTTTCCAGACTATGGGAATGCTACTTCTACACTCCTGGCACTTGACCTCTAAAATGTCAAGAGTTAAACATTCAAAATGTACCATGATCTACTTCTATCATATCTTCTAAGAACAAGCACTGTCAGTAATATTCTGTATTATACTTATCTGTTATCAAGGGAAATATAAGAGTGACATCCCTCATAGTTGGCAATTCACTAGAAACAAAATTCTGCATCAGTTTAAGTTGTGAGTTTGAAAGTGAGCATGTGCTAGTGCCTGTGTTTATGTGTACAGGTGTGTGCGAATGATAGAGAATAAACTCACATAGCTATAAGCCACCCAAACCTGGAAAGAATCCCCGGCTAGGAGAAAACAGGGCAATGTACCATTGAACACTATGGGAACTATACAGTTGAAAGTCTCCCATGTGGGGGAAAATGTGTTCACAAGTATTCTTCTCACTAAACTCATTTTTTTTTTTTTTTTAGCTTTGGTAAAATAAAGGCCAGTTCTGTGGTCTGCAATCAGGAGGGAAAGTTCAAAATGAATTACAGGTGTTTCTGGAGGCAGAGAAGAGAAAGAGGGATCTTTTTTCTTCTGCTTTAGCTACCTGTCAACATTTACCTCAATTCTGCCCCTATCTATGGTTTATGTGGACTTGATTCTGTGGTCTTCAGAGAGAGGCTTTCCTGCACAGAAGTGGCCAGTCCCTGGCAACCTGGGCATGTTGTCCAGCCCCCATAAAATAACCTGGCACATGGTGAAGCCCAAGGATGTTTGTTGGACATTTTTCTTATCCTAAGATTTAGCCCTAAACCAGCCTTCCAGCCTCAAAGATTCTAAGTTATTTATATAGACCAAAAACGTCAAGAAAAAGGAGTTCCCAGTATTGAGTTAGCTGCTCATTCCATGTACGCCAGTGACATCCTATGTTGAACTCTGCTTGTTGACTTTACTATGCTCTACTCCACTGGCTATTTGCTTTTTTAACTCTCTTCCTGACCTGTTTACATTTAAGGGACAGCAGCCATGTCCTACAGCTGCATATCCAAAAGACAACACACTGGTAGAGACCCTAAAGGTACTTAATGGAGAAGAATTTCTGTTTAATCTCTTCTTTAGAAATCAAAGCAGATGCAGTTAGTCAAGCAGCAGACAGAAGCTAAAGACAAACATTCTGCTCTATTTCTCCTCTCCACTTTATTTTGGTTTGGATTAGTGGGGATTATTCCCAGAGAGATGTGTAGAGATGACTGTTTATCTATACAGAATGTGAGAGATGGTGTTCTCTGCATTTCATAAAATATGAATGAGCTAAGAAGCTGGAGACAGCTAAAAGGAGTAGGGAACGTAAGCAACATCAATAAAAAATTTAAAATGAAGTAAATATAGAGGCCCTAAGAAAAGATTTTGTGGGGATTGATGAACATATCCCAGGGGTAGTACACTAGGACTCTCAGGTCAAGTCCACCTAAGGTATATTTCTGTAAATAAAGTTTCACTGGACACAGCCATGCCCATCAAGGCTGTTTCCATCAGAAGGGCATGGGTGAGCAATGGTGAGACAGATCCAATGGACCATAAAGTCTAAAGCATTTACTATCGGGAGTCTTATAGGAAGACTTTTCTGACCCCCTCCTCTAAAAGAGAAAAGGGGTCAGTCACTTTTCTTATGCCAGGATGCAAGCTCTCTGAAGGAAAGGCCTGCATCTTCTATACTTAGCTAAATGTGCTAGTGTCTTCAGCTAGAGAAGTGATGTCATTGTGAAGCATCAGGCACTTGGTAGAAATCCTAAATATTTGACTAATATGCCGCTCTCTGGAAAAACATGGTTTTTCTCAATTTGTTTCATGTAAAATTCCCAAAACAGGGCATACAGTGAAGAGTGCTGAGACAGTTTTTCTAGTATGGCTCGTAGAATTCAACCGCATAATGTAGTGAGACGATTTACAGTAAGAGGGAAAGCCACACCTGTCCCATATAAACTAACTAAACTTAAATGTAACACGTCACAGCTACACACAGACAATGTCCGCCAATAATCTAGGTTGAACTGTATCTGCTGTAATTTCTTTGTTGAAGGATCACAGAGAAGCTGGTAAACATTCATCCCACTTTTTCTTCTGATTTTTGTTTGGAAGAGATGGGGACATTATCTGAAGAGAAGGAAAGAAAGAAAGGAAGAAAGAAAAGAAGGAAGGAAGGAACTAGGGAGGGAGAGAAGAAGAGAGGAAGGAAGGAGGGCAAGGGGAGGGAGTAATAAAGAAGAAATAAGACAAACCAACCACAGAAGTTTATGTGGTAGGTCTTCACTTGAGGCTGCAGTGTTCACCCTCCCAGTAAGGGATGTATTCTCCTTTACCCAGGCACATCAGATAGGAATCCAGTTAATACTAGCATTGAGCTATGTTCTAGAAAGTCTTGTTTTGTTTCAGTAAGAAACAAATGCACTTCAACCCAAAATGTCTGTCAGTATGTGGTCCTTTTGTACAATAAGCTTTGGTTCCATCTAGCCTTAATTCTTCCTTGTGAGACAGCTTCTGTAAAATGAATATTTGATGTTCGCTTGTATGTACTCTACTGGACACCAGCCCCAAGTACATGAATGAGCTCCACTACTCTGTTTCCTGGGGATGTCACCTGTGAGGGTCATTCCCACCAGGGCGTATGCAACTGCCACCTCATCCACACTGCTTTGAAGATCAAGTGAGCACTTATTAAAGAACAATAATTAAAGAAATAGGTGGATGCTTATTTTGCTATGGAGAGTTCCACTGGTATCTCCTCAGCAAGCCTTCCTATGAACATCAAATTCTTGTTTACATGATGGAACAAAGAGGCAAGTTTTGTTGTGAGAGCTACTCAGGGCAGAAGCAGGTAGCTAATATATCAAATTTTAAATAGGAGTTTTTGTTCTTTCAGGAGTTTCCTATAGAAGAAACCAGAAGGATCATTCCATCTACTCCTCACCCTGTGCTTCCAATGTTAGAGAGACATCCACTTTTTTACCAACTATTAGCTGTGTGCTCTTGGGGTAATCGCACCTCAATGAGCCTCACTGTATTGCATAGTGGTAATGTTAAACCCAGCAATAACCTGATCTGCAAAAGTTATTGAATGCTTATTATGCACAACACCTCATGCCAGGAGCTCTCGTGCGTTCCCTCCTTTACATTTCACAATAACTCTGGGAGTACTGCCCATCTTTCATGGACACAGAACTGTGATCCACATGGTCAAGGACCCTAGTAGTAGGGCTGAGCTGGGATTTGCCCTGAGGGCCACCTCCTCCAGAGCCAAATGAAATAAGTCAGCCAGAGAAAGACAAATATCATACCAACTCACTTATATGTGAAAAACGAAAAACAAAACACTGAACTCATAGATACAGGGAACAGATTGGTGGTTGCCAGAGACAGATTGCCATGGGGGTGGGAAATGAGTGAAGGTGGTCCAAAGGTACAAACTTCCAGTTATAACATTAATAAGTTCTGAAGACGTAATGTACAGCATGGTGACTATAGTTAACAACAGTGTATTGTGTATTATAAAGTGTCCAAGAGAATAGATCTTAAAAGTTCTCATCACAAGGAAAGAATTGTAACCATATAAGGTGACCATTTTGTAATACATATATCCATAAATTGTAACATGGTACACCTCAAACTAATACAATGTTATATGTCAATTACATCTCAATAAAACTAGGGAAAATATACTTTAAGAGTTTTTAAGGCCCAGAACCATTTTGATCCTCCTTCAAAAGAGCACTTTTAATGTGCAGTATTGGATAAAATCAGGTGGTGGGGATTCAAACTGTCTGTTCTCAGTCTGGCTCCCTTTACTTAGCTGCACACACTGCTTCATCTCTCTCCTCAACCTAAGGCCAGAAGTGAGATGCCAGTTGAAAACCAAGCCTAACGTTCTGTTTTGTTTTCTCTTTCCAGTCCTTCTATGGCTAAGGGAGTAGGAGATGTGGTAATAAAGATAACTTTTTATATATCCTTATCATTCAGAAATTCAGTAACATGATCAGGTACCTATCAGAAAGAAATGAAGCATGTTTGTCATCCATTTAAAACTCATTTCATTGCTTACCAGGAGGAACAAATGAAAACAGAGAAACTTGTCATCTGTCAAATAATATTTCACAAAGTAGAAATCAAGGATTTAAAGAAATCTACCACCTAAGGCTCTTCTCTCTAAGATGAACTGATCATTCTTCGGTAAAAACTGAAAATAGAAGCTTTATTTTCTTGTTGTTTTCACTCAGTTTAGCTTGGCATCACCTTAAGACTATGTCCTCAGTTATTAAAGAATGCTTTTTCTAGGTTTCCTGTAAATATCAGTTGCCCATTAGCAGCCTGAACTGGCAGCAGCTCATTTTGGTCAAATGCACATCTTGCTAGTTGGACCACTGAACCCACACACTGCTTGCCCCTCAGCAGGACCACTCTTGATTTGCAGCACTTGCAAATCCAGCTGTGCGTAGCTGGATGTTCAGTGGGGCCACCAAAATTCAGCACAAATCTCTTCGTTAATGGCTGTGTGGAAAACTCTTTTCTCTCTATACTGGCCTCTCAGCTAAGCATCCTCCTCAGGTCATCTAATTCAAATCTCAGCACCACACTGAGAAACGGGAATCCTTACCTCCATTGTATAGATCAGGAGTGGAAGCCCAGGTATGTCTAGGCATCAGGTCACACAGATTCAGAGCATGGTCTCTGATTCCTGAGTGTATCCTCTTAAACATCACTTATGAAAAACAATAAAAGCCAATAAAACTGTGATTCATGGATTTGACTACGAAAAGTCCTGAGTATTTGAAAATAACTTCTCAGGTCAATGACATTTTACTATATGTAATTTTGAATAAATGCACATTTGAAAAATAAGTCTAACAAGATTAGTTTGTGAGAGTGAATTACTTAGGTCCGAGCACCAGTCTGCATTCTAGCATAGAGCTTGCAGCCTAAGAATCAGCCAGAGAAACTATAGACAGTTCCTGTGGCAAGGGACCATCCCCAGGGCTGATGTGTAAGCGTGCCTCAGAATCTGCACTTTATTGGCTTTTCCATGTTATCCTAATATCTGTGTCAATATTCAATTGTATTGCTCGGTACTAACTCTTCATAGGAGTCACATATATTTCTCAGTTATGTTCAGCTCTATATATGTAGAAATGCTATGCATTTGTTAGTTTCAAGAATGTATTGTACTTTTTTGTGTACAGAACTGAATGGGAAAGCTTGAAAAGTATATGGCATAAGAGATTTCTAAGTATATGGCATATATGTCAGTAAAAAGTCCAGAAACATCTTAACTAGGACCTCATGATCTGACTATAACCAGAACTTGCCACTTTTGAGTACTGCGGTCTTCAGTCTACTGCTTCCCCAGTACTTTGGGAGTGCTTACACATAACAGCCACTCAATAAATATGTGTAAGTGAATCAATACTCATTCATCATTGATGTATTATGTAACTGAAAAAGGAACAATCACCTCCAGAGAGATGTGGCTAGGGTGCATGTGTGTGGTCAGATGGCTTTGTGTTTATATGATAATGCATTATCATAGAACAAATAGAATTAGTGATTCAGTCAGACAGAAATTATGGAATCTGTGCTTCTGGCCCTAACCTCTGCCCCATACTTTCAGTGGCCACACATCTGTAACATGGCCTTCCTTACTTGTTGCATGCCCAGATTTTTGTATTTGAATATGTCTGTTACACAAATCCAGTCCCAAGTGCATGTATCTAGATAAGACTTCCAGTAAATAGGGTGTATGTTGGTAAGAGGACTATCTTCTTTTTCTCTCCCTGATGAAAAAAGTGTAGAATGAAGGACTCTGGGGATTTGGAACAGAGCATCATGGTTATGCTGATTTTAGACTCCCCACCAAAAACATCCCCCAAATTGCCAGCATGATAAAAGCAGCTCTCGGTGGCACAGGACTAGAGCATAAAAATCAGCTTTTAAGAAACGATCCCTCCTACTATGTGCCTGCTTGTAATGTCTCCATCCTGAAATGTTGGAAGATAAATAGATTTCACAGTGAGATATGAAGGAATTTATTGAATTCTGGCCTTTATTGAATTCTGAACTCTAGGCTCTTACTGCCCTGCTCCATGTCACGAAGGTTGAAATAGGGGCTCTTGTAAGTGCAGTGCAATCTAGCAGCTAAAAGTAACACGTGATGTTGAGAGAGGAATTTCTTTTTTTTTTTTTTAGGGTTTTTTTTTTAATTTTTATTTATTTATGATAGTCACAGAGAGAGAGAGAGAGGCAGAGACACAGGCAGAGGGAGAAGCAGGCTCCATGCACCAGGAGCCCGACGTGGGATTCAATCCCGGGTCTCCAGGATCGCGCCCTGGGCCAAAGGCAGGCACCAAACCACTGCGCCACCCAGGGATCCCGAGAGAGGAATTTCCAACCCTCCTATGGACTGAATGTTTCCCTACTAAGTCCAAAGGTTGAAGCTCTAACACCCAGTGTCAATGGAAAAAGCAAAGGCAAAAGAAAAATTAAATTCCCAGAGCACCCAGGTGACTCAGTCGGTTAAGCAACCAACTCTTCATTTTACCTCAGGTCATGACCTCATGGGTCCGGGATGGAGTCCTGCACTGGGCTCTGTGCTCAGTGGGGAGTCAGCTTAAGATTCTTTCCCTCTGCCCCTCCCCCCACTAGCACTATCTCTCTCTCTTTCTCTCTCCTTCAAATAAGTAAACCTTTAAAAACAAAAAAGAAAAAATAAATTGCCTTATTACCCTAGAGCCTACTGACAAGTTCTTGAAACAGGCAGAGTGACATTCCTCTAAGAACTCAGCTGCCTTGACTTAATACTTTGCCAAGGACAAAAGTCAACCTTGGCCCCACCTCTAGGATCCTGTGAATCTTCTTTAACATATAAAAATTACTTTGGAAATTTCCTTTATCTCTATTCCCCAAGACATATGTTAGCAATCATCCCCTAAGCATATGATCCACTGATATACATCTGAAGAGTCTCATAATGAGGGTTTAATTAGACAGTAATAAATGACCTTTTCCTAACAATAGCTAGCCTCCTCAAGGTCCTGGATGCCTTGCTTCCAAAATTCCTTAGAGACTTATGTTACCTGTAACCCCCTCCCAACTTGAAAGTATCTAAATGGGTCTCTCCTCATGACCCCAATGCAGCTCTTTTTGCCCACAGGTCCTATTCCCATGCTTTAATAAAATCACCTTTTTGCACCAAAGATATCTCAAGAATTCTTTCTTGACCATCACCTCCAAACTCCATCACTTTAAACCATTTCAAATGTGGCTAAATTTGGAGATAAGGCCTTTATGGATATAATTAAAGCTAAAATGAGATCATAAGCATGGGGCCTCTAATGAGATAGGATGTGTCCTGATATTAGTCTCTACCATGTGAAGACACAGAGAGAAGGCTGCCATCTGCAAGACAGGAAAGGAGGTCCTACCAGGAACCCAACTGGCTGCCATCTTGATCTTCCCAACCCCAGAACTATGAGACAATAAATTTTTGCTGTTTAAGTAACCCAGTCTATGGTATCTTGTTACCATAGCCTGAGCAGACTAAAACAAACACAAAAATATTAAACCAAAACAATTTTGTACATCTGGTTGGTCAGCCCTATCTAAATATCAGTGAATTTTCAGAGGCCATAAGGAGTACATATGCTAACAATGGTAGATTGTGGATGGTAAGAGCATTAGCATTAGTCGGCCTGGAACCAGGGAGGATGAAGGAGGAAATGAAAGAACCATGAAGGAAAATAGAGCTACTGCTGGTAGTATTTTCCAATCATCTTTAGAACTGACTCTGCTTGAACACACATGCAAGCAAGTGCACATGCACATGCATGTATGTACACACACATACAGAGTATAGGTTCACCTGAGAAATGGGACCTTCTCTGATTGACTTACTTCACTCAGCATAATACTCTCCAGTTCTATCCATGTTGAAGCAAAGGGTGGGTATTTGTCGTTTCTAATGGCTGAGTAATATTCCATTGTATACATAAACCACATCTTCTTTATCCATTCATCTTCCTATGGACACCAGGGCTCCTTCCATAGTTTGGCTATTGTGGACACTGCTGCTATGAACATTGGGGTGCAGGTGTCCTGCCGTTTCACTGCATCTGTATCTTTGGGGTAGGGGATGGGGTGACTGGGTGACAGGCACTGAGGGGGGCACTTGACAGGATGAGCAATGGGTGTTATGCTATATGTTGGCAAATCAAACTCCAATAAAAACATATACAAAAAAAAAAAAAAGAAAGAAATGGGATCTAAGTTGGGGTGGAGGTAATAGGGTAAATGATGATATGGTTGGAGTGCTGTGTTGAATGTGAGGGTATGAAAAGAGTTGGGGTTGGCTAATGGAAATGGGTTGATCCATGGTTCAGGAGAAGATGAATGCAAGCTACCATATAGGAGAGTCTAGTGCTCTACCAGGAGGGCACTGGGCCACCTGGGGATAGAAATGCATCTGAAAGGAATGGTCATCAAGTAATCTGGGAGAACTTTACAGTGCTTATTTGGTTCTGCGTCTTTTCATTTTTTGTTTTTCCACTCAGGCCATCTGTCTGTTCTCAGTTGCTGTTGAAAGGTATAAATCTATTCAGTCTTCTAGATTAACTGTTCCCACAGTTTTACTCAGATAGTACTAAGTTCCTTCAGAAAGAGGAAAGAGTGTGCTGGTCATGCCCAGGTTATCTCTCTCACCCTGAGGTGCCAGCTAACATCTTCATGAGCTCTGTGACATGAAGGTGAAGCACTGAGCCCAAGTTTCCTAGGGAAAGCTGAGGATCCAAATGTTCCAGCAGGCATTCTACCAACATGCACAGTGCACTCATGGGCAGAACTGCTCTGACACTCCAGAGCTGTCTGCAGTTACATATAAAAGGTGATGAACTCACTGTGACCCCAGAGAACAATTTGGTAACAGAGATTAAAAGCAGAGGAGCTGTTTTGTGGCATACCAGGTTGAAGAGGGAGCTGTTCCCCTCCCCTACCTTATATCATTATATTGTGTCCTTTTCCAAGCACCCTGTGCTTCTTCTGAACTCCATATACTGTGGCCTTTGAAATCCATAACATGAAAGAGTAAGGAACAGATGGCAACAAATAGGAAATCAAACTTTTGAAGACACATGATAAATGGGTTCCTGACCCAGCAATAGAACCCCAGGGTTTCATTGTATTCTGGAAAGAGGTGAATGCTAAACACTTTCAAACTGGAAATTTCTCACTTGTGTAGTTCTTGATTGAAGTTTTCATACTATAGCAGAGGAGAAAATGATCAATTTCTTAGGAATCAGACTAAACATCAAACCATCAGGATTTATCACAAAAATCAGAGGAATTTGTTATGCAAAGAAGTTAGTAGACCCAAAATAAGTGATTATAAAACTGGAGGTACCATTTCCAACAAAAATGGAAAAAACACAGTGCACCTTTTTTGAATGTGGTTAATGCATTTTACCTTGGATGCATATAATGAATACACAGAGACTGCATTGCAAGGGGCATTGGACATTGTTGTAAGCTGCTCTTGGAACTTACTCTGAAAATACTGCTTTCCTAGATTGCTAAATTGGACATGTTTCAAAATGGCAAATTGTAGCACTTTACTAATGATATTATTTTCACTTACAAAATAAGTAGTATTTCTGATTCTGGCATTGAGTTGAATCCAAAGAGGAATTTCACAATTTTTGACATTTAGGCTTGTACGATTTGTGGGGTTTTTTAAAATATTTTATTTATTTATTCATAGGCAGAGGGAGAAGCAGGTTCCCTATGGGGAGCCCGATGTGGTACTCAATCCCAGGACGCTGGGATCACAACCCGAACCAAATGCAAACACTCAACCACTGAGCCACCCAGGTGCCCTGAGTTGTAGGTTTTAACCAACAGCAAGTATTAACTGAGTCAATAATACTCCTCATCACTGTTTGAGCATCTATGAAATTGCCTCTTGTCATTTTCCATGGTTTATCTAAGCTAGTCTTCTTGGCAGGCCTCAAAGTTTTTAAAAAGAGATTGAAGTTCATACTGAATCAGTTAAGGAGTGTCCCACTATTTAATGAACCACAGAAACGAGACACACCCAGGTAGGTGTGACACACACAAGCCAAACTGATGAAAGAAACAAAGGCAAAGGAAAATTATTAAATTTCCTTACTACTTGCAGCCCATTGACAGGTCCTTGAAACAGGCAGAATGACATTTCCCTAGAGTGACATTCCCTAGGAATCAACTGCCTGGATGTTGACACTTTATGAAGGACAAAAGGCAATCTTAGCCCAACCCCTAGGATCCTGTAAGTCTACTTTAACATATAAAAATTCCTTTGGAAACTTCCTTTATCTCTACCCCCGCCCCATGAAGATATGTGTTGGAAATCATCCTCCAGGTATATGACCCATTGATATACATCTGAAGGGTCTCATTGGTAAGGGACAGGTGGGTCTAGGTAGGGAGAGATAGGTAGGAGGCTACACCATCAGGCTAACAAAAATGCTAAAACCAGAGATAAGGGAACAAACCAGACCATTCTGCCCTGGGCATCAGAGGTAGGGCCTTTATATGACAATTACTTGTGACTGACAAAGAATAACCAGAACCCAAAGAAGAAGTAAGCCATTAAAGATGTTATCACCAGTTGTTCCTCTAACCAAGGCATTCCAAGAATGATAAGGCGGCAAGCTCTCTGGTCACTTCTAATTAAAAAATTTTCAGTGGAGGCCCACATTGGCATCCCTGTCAGGATCCCTCTCACTCCTGAGAGCTTTTTCTGTATCCTTGCTCAATAAAACTCTATTGCTTTACTCATTCTCCTTTGTCCGTGAGATTCATTCTTCAACTCTGTGAGACAAGAATCTTGCTCTCCCACTTCAAAACCAAGTCTTCCATACAATATTCCATTAATGCAACAAGTCATAACTTGAACATTGTACTGATGCTTTTTGTTTCTTTATTTAAAATCAGGTATTGAATTCAGCATCTCAATCCCAGAATTTTCCAAGCTCACCTTCCAACGGGAAAGCACACAATGTAATTTGACATAACAGGACTGGATATTCCCAACTCTCTGTCATGCAAGTTCTCAGACTTGTACTCTCTAGGCGCTACTTCTGGGAAGCCTTTCTGGCTTTCCAAGGCAGAGACGAGGACTAGTGCTAAAACAATTAAACAAAGAGGCCATTAGACCAGTGGCTCTAATGCCTTGGTAGCCTTTGATTTTTTTTTAAAGATTTTATTTATTTATTCATGAGAGACACAGAGAGGCAGAGACTCAGGCCGAGGGAGAGGCAGGCTTCTTACAGGGAGCCTGATGAGGGACTCAATCTCAGGACCCAGGGATCCCAGGATCACAACCTGGGCCAAAGGCAGATGTTCAACCTCTGAGCCACCCAGGCATCCCACCTTGGTAGCCTTTGTAAGCAAACCAAAACCTAAGCCAGAGTCAATTCCTATAAATGCATTGGTCTTCCAGAAAATGAGATTTAAGAACAAATAAACATAAACAGTCAACTAGGCTTTCCCAAATAAGGAAACTGTACACTATGACTAATTAAATAATTTCCTAGCTTTGCTTCCATGTCTGTTCCTTCACAGGTTTACCCCTAGTTCCTGTCAATGGGGCACCCCTGACCACTTCTGGGTTGGTACTGCCTGACTTGATTTGATGTTTGTGCAAATAAAGTAAAAAATTTTAACATGTCTCTGTTTAACTTTTAACACTAGAAATAAACTACGAATGTTTAAAGTAACAATAAAACCATTCTTAGTATAAAGGTCACTTGCTCTTTTAGCCATACTTCTGATACTTTATGACTGCTCTACTCATCATGTTCTGTTATGATGATTTCCTAACACAGTCGTCTCCTCGAAAGCAGAAACCTAAGTGTAAGGTCTTTGGCATAACTAGTATGACCTGGGACAACACCAGGCTATTCAGTAAACACTAATTCTCAAATAAGCAGTTAAAGAATAAATATTAGTACCTTTCTTAAAATCACAGAAGCTTTTTGGTGCTGATAAGTGCTAGAGCCCCTGTTGCACTCATTCTATAGCTGTGTTTCTTGGGATTGAACTGTTAAAACATAAATATAAAAGGGCTGGTTGGTCAAGTTTGCTTGGGGAATGGTGACCACTAGCTTCTTCTTCAAAGAAATCATTATTATATGCATTGCTACTATATGTATGTGTATCACATTAGCATACCAAAGAGTGTGTTGATCTCTTAAAAAAGGCGGGGTGGGGGGACAGATTTTCACTGTCATATACCTGGAACTAATGCAACATTGTATATCAATGTACTTTAATAAAAAAAAATGTTTTAAGAACAGGTTTAGTTTTTTCTTAGGACACAACTTTAAGCTACAGAATGGGTTTTTTGCTTGTTCATTATTATTTTTTCAGCACTTCTTTTTACACAGGCCAAAATAAGTTTCCATAATACCATCTTTGTGCTCCAAGCCTTCCTTTTTTTTTTTTCTTTTCTTTCTGTTTTAAAGCCCCAAGGCTTTTTACTGCAAGGTTGCTAAGAGCTACTCTCTAAGTCTTTTTTGGTTTGCCCCAGACCCTCTGCTCCAGGCCATTCTGATGTGTGGCTCTACAGATGTGCTTAAAAGAAAGGGACAATGGCTCTTTTCTTTCATTGTAACCAGCAGTTAGAGGTGAACTAGAAATGTTTAAACAACTGAACTATTCTTAGCACAAAGGTCAGGATGAATTGTGAGGGAAAGAGAATAAAAGCATCGCTTCTTTAGAACAATCCTAAGGGATGTCTGAACCACCAAGGGCTCATTTGCCATGCTTTCTGGCATTTACTTTGTTTTATCTTCTCCATTGGGAACTTGTCTGTAATGTCTACATGAGAGGTGTATGCCTAGGCTATGTCTAATTACATGCTGATTTTAATTTAAAACATTATTGGGTAGTGGAATAAGAGTGTCTGCATGGTTTCTGGATTCCCCCAAATTCCCAATGCAAGACAAACAGATCAACAGGGATAGCATGTGGAAAACTCATGGATAGTATCTTTGAAACAAGTAAACATCAGGGAATAGCCTGAGCCCTAAAATACTGGTAGTGACCACAGTGGTAAGTGGAGTTAGCATGGGGGTATTGGGGTCATGGTATGATCCAAGGAGAGTACCTGAGGTCCTATAGGCTGCCCACCAGCTCCCTCACTCCAAAAGGAGGACTTAGCCTCTGACTTAAACCAGGTCAATGGGTCAGCAAATGATGTTACAACCAGACTGATACAAGCCCCAAACTGTAGGTAAGTGCAGAAAGTGTACCTGGCAGAGAGGCTGATGAACCACACAGCATCAGGGAGCTCTGTGATGGTCACAAACACTGGATGATGGCAAAGGCAGGGTGTGTCTTGAGTAAGGCAGAAGCTCTGGGCCAGGAAGGACAAAGTTCCCCTGGGGTGAGAGAGGTGCAGAAGAAGTGGATCCTAGAGAAATGGACAAACAGCAAAATCCACCATCCCCAGGGAAAGGCCCGATGGAAGACTGGCAAATGTGGGGCTACCCCTCAGTCCTGACTGCTTTCTTTAAACATTATGTACTTCTTAGCTCTGAACCACAGAAGGTTCTAGAAACTGTAACAACCTAATAATAGCAAAGCCCACCCATAGGGGCCTGATGATGTTTTCTAAATGCCATTCTCCACTGAAGGGGGGCAGAGCTCTGGAGAGGGATAACTGATTTTGGGGATTGAGAAAGAAATGTAAAAGGAGATTCTGGAACATCCTGAGGAGAGTCATGTCAAAAGCCACAGAAGCCAACTTGTGGGGGCTTCCATTCACCAAAGATAGGAATATATGAGAACCAAAAGGTAACCACTGTAACCGATTGAAATACACTGAATATAAAAGAATGTGTGAATTTAAAATGATAACAAAGTGTAAGGGTGAGGAGGGAAGGGAGAGGGGACTAAGCAAAGAAGGAGAGAAAGAGAAGGAAGAGGGAAAGAGGAGAGAGAGAGAGAGAGAAGGAAAGGGGACAAATAGAGGGGGCAGGGAGAGTGGGGGAAGGAGAGATGAAGAACAGTCACTGGGTGACACTGGAGAAAACTGGAGCACCACCCACTCTGCAAACTGGCAACTGAAGGGAAAGATCTCTGCATTTATCCTCCAATTCCTATACAGTAGTCTTTCCGGATAACCAAATGGCTCTAATTGATGAAGGAATGCAGTTTTACATGGAGAAATTCTAGCTATTAAAAGTGGAAGAGACACCTGATGTGATGCAGTATTTGCAATGCAGAGAAGGGGGATAATAGAACAAGTTAAATGGCCTGGTGAGAAAGAAAACAGCCATATTTCTTCAGCAAATCAGTGTGAGATAGAGAAACTAAAGGGCTTCATAAAAATCTGCTTTTTCTCCTTTTACTGCTTCTATCCTTGCTAGGACTGGCACCTCCATCCCACTTGACACATGCCTTGTAATGCAAATAGCATATGTCCTCCTTGTAAGGGACAAGGAGCTAATGATTTCTCTAGAAGAGATAACATCTAAGGAAGGACCAGGTGAGAATGACCAGATGAAGCGATCATATGTGTATTCCACACCACTAGAGATAGACATCTCAACGCCAAGACCCCTGGCTCCAAGGAATAACACCTGGGCCTTCATCTTTGTTCTAATCTGTTCCTGGATGTCTAAGAGGACATGGACATTGGACCACTGTCCTCAGTAAAAACCCCCAGACTCCAAAGACTCCTTCCTTTCCTTGATGGGTCCCCCAGACACTCTGTATCTGCACTCTCTATAGATCTTCGATAAACTCTGCTTTCACCTCCTGCTGGCTCGTGTTTGACTTCCATCCTTTGTGCAGCAAGAGACCTTGTTGGCTGGTCTTGTGGGGTCCCCTCTGGGTCCTCTCACCTGGCCTGCTGGCATCAAATGCTATGGAAAACAAGCATATGGACATTCTGCTAAAGAACAAAGGACATTCAACTGACATATGGATATTTCCAAGTGTGGACATTGGACAGTCTGATACTGTTTTAAATAAGGCAGCCCCACGAATACATCTGAATGTGGACTGGACATCACATATAGGGTATCACAGAATTACTGAGAATTTTGTTAGTAGCATTGTTGTTAGGTATTAAAAGTCCATATTTTTTAGCAATGAGTTCTCAAGTACATATGGACAAATGATAAGAGGCCCGGATTTGAAATTAAAATATTTCATTGTAAAAATACCAAAAAGTGTGGGACAATATTCATAATTATTCAATCAAGTGATGGGCATACAGGGTTTCATTATACTATTTTCTGATTTTGCATGCATTTAAATATTTCAAAATAAAATTTTCTTACAAATACTATTGTGAGAGAAAAGACCCTCAGATATACATTTTTATAACTAGCTACAAGTAAAAGACAAGGTCTTACAGTCTTTGGAGCAAGGAATTCTATTCAGAATTTCCACACTAACTTTCCACCCCTCCCCATGCCCCCCCTCCACCGTTCCCCTTTCTCATAAAACCATACCAACCATATCCAGATGGCTTGGAATCACTAGCCAAAGGAGCAGACATAACGGGCATTTGCATTTGGGTTATCTTCTGAGCACTGCTAGCATGCCTACAATTCCTTCCTGAACTGCTAATAGGACCCTAACTGCATACAACATTTCCCTACATCAATAAAGAGAATCACATCCAGAACATTTTGCAATGAAGTAGGTAGTTAAAATGCAACAAGAAGAAAGCCCTGACATATCAATTTTAGAGCTAGCAAATGATTATAGACTTTTAGAATGACGCATTATATGCCTCTGTCACAAGAGATGAGTCTAACTGATGGGGTGTTGCTCTCCTACTACGGGAGTAAGGCTGGCAAACAGAAAGAGCATTTCTCTAGGTGCGTTCACACATGGATAGGTGAAATTCAGGCCACCGAGATGATGAAGGGGAACAAACTGTTGCTGGCAATCTGACAGCCCTTATCTGACAGACTGGCTGGATGCCTTGCCCAGTATTCTCAGACTCACCAGTTAATCATGAGACCACAGTATGCACTAGAAGAATGAGACTATGATCTTTGGGTACAGAGACCTGAACTATGAGGCTCTCTGTGGACTAAAGATCTTTCTCTAGTCCACAGACCTGTAGAAATCCCTGGATTCCTGGAAGGTTAGTAAGGTTCCTGCCCAGGAATGACTAGGATTAAAATGAGTGATGGAGTGGTGGTCATACTTTACTTGATTAAAAAGGAGTCAGTGAACATTTCTGGCTCTCAGAGTTTTGGAGATGCAGGTACACACTTGCTGTATGCATTAACTAAATGAGGTGGCACTGCAGAAGTCCCTGTCCAGATCTTCCTGTCCTATTGAAACTTGGAGCTAGGGGCAGCCCGGGCAGCTCAGCAGTTTACCACTGCCTTCAGCGGGCCTGGTCCTGGAGTCCAGGGATCGAGTTCCGCATGGGGCTCCCTGCATGGAGCCTGCTTCTCCCTCTGCCTGTGTCTCTGCCTCTCTCTTTGTGTCTCTCATGAATAAATAAATAAAATCTTAAAAAAAAAAAAAAGAAAGAAACTTGGAGCTAGAGAAAGACAGAGCAGATCCCATGGAAGTAGAATAAAAGTGTCAGAGAGGAGTTCAATATACAAAAGTGCAGGATAGTGACTTGTCTAAGTCATTCATGGCATGGCTCTCTGAGCTAACAGGTTACAAAGGTGGAAAGGGGAGTGAAGGTCAGTGTGGAACCCAGCTCTGACAATCCCCAGAGAAACTTTACAGCCAGGAAAGCCATCATCCTGAGAACTAAAGATGTTCCAGGATTTCATGGGGGCAACTCCATGTACTAAAGGAAGCTTCACTTCTCAGTACCAACAGTAGACAGAAACAGAGAAGAAATGTTGTGCCAGGTGGCAAGATACCCTCTCCTTCTCTTCCTCTCTCTCTTTTCTCTCTTCATTTCTCTTATTTATATACTACACAGACACAGACACAGACACAACAGACACACACACACAATTTGGGGAGAAAAACAATGGCATGGCAGGTACTTTTAGGCACTTGTATTAGGAATAATGACTCAATAGGAATATTTACATGCAACACTATTCCTTTATTTCTAGCTATTACATTGGGCCAAGTGAAAAAAAAAAACAATTTTTATTTAATATTAAAAGACATCAAAAGTGAAGGAGTTTCATGATTTAAGATTGATGCAGAATCTCAACGTTATAATTTATTTCTTAATTTGGGAGCACAGATTCTAAAATACTGGTGTTTTATTTGCCTTACCAAAGTATGGACTATAATTTTAGGAGAAATGTTTGATGATCTGGCTCTAAGATCAAACCCACCCAAACTACTGATGAGCAGTATAATCCATGCTTCTATGCTCTGAGACTCTAGGTCTCTCTTTCTGTCCCTTCCTTGTCACCCCAGCACCAGATCATGCCCAGCTCTTTCTTTTCTGTCACCCACCCTGATGAAGTCTGAGTCAGCTACAGAGCAAGAGCTAAAAGCCCAATCTGGAAGGGACAGACTTGAAAGTAGTAATTACATATTTTCAATTTGAAAACTGCTTGAGTTGAGAGTTTCAAAATCTATTTGGGGAATGCATAAATAATATACTGATAATTGGCACATTTTTTTTTTTACATCAGCCTTCCCATTTTAAACACTCATTTAAAACAATTGGTGCAAAAAAAAAGCTAACAAAATAAAAATGAAATCTTATTTTTTGCATACTTCTTATTTGTCACACTCTTTACATGATTCCACTGTCATGATTTCAAAATAATCAACAGTGCTAATACTGCCATTGAAAAAATGGATATATTAGGTAATTAATTCTAGTTTTTGGTCCATTTACATTTGACATGATTATAGATATGTTTCTGTTTGTCTTCCATCTTGTTATTTGTTCTCTGTTTTATCTGTCCTGTGTTACTTCTATTTCTTTTATGTCTTCTTTTGGATCAACTTAGTATTTTTTCATATTTCACTGTATCTCCTTTATTTGTTTTTAAGCTGTACTTCTTGGTGTTTTTTAAATTGGTGACTCTATGGTTTACAATATGCATCTTTTAACTTATCAATGTCTACTATAAACTAGTATTATACTATTTACGTATCATATTATATTAGAAACTTACAAGAGTATATGCTTCCAAATACTCTCTCTTGTCCTTTTTACTATAATTGTCCCATATTATTTCTATATATATTATAAATTTAATTCTCATTGTTATTCCTTGTTCTTTAAATGACCAGTTATCCTTTATAGAAATTGAGAAATAAGAAGTCTTTTAAATTTCCCTACATATTTAAATTTATCTGAGCTCTTCAATCCTTCAGTGGACAATTTCCATTTGGTATAATTTTCCTTCAGCATGAAAAAATTCCTTTCAAGTTTCTTGTAGTTCATCCCTGCTGGTGCTGAATTCTCTCACTCATTAATCCAACAATATCTTACTCATATCTTCATTTTTGAAAGATATTTTCCTTAGATAGAGAATTTTTTAATACCTCATACTCCCCACTCAACCCTGCCAAGAAGAAAGTTCATGTGAAGACAAAGTGAGAAGATGCTATCTGCAAGCTAGGAACATCAGAAAGCAACCCTGACTGCATCTGGATATGAAACTTCTGACCTCCAACACTGTAAGAAAATATATTTCTGTTGTTGAAACTACCCAGTCTGTAGCATTTTGTGATAGCAGCCTTAAGAGGCTGGTACAATAATGTTCATAGTTGATTAATTTGTAATAGTCCAAAACTGGTGGCAACTAAAATTTTTCTCAGCAAGTATACAGTTAAGAAAGCTCTAGCACACCCACACTAGAGAATATCATTCAGTAGTAAAAAGGAATAAACTAGTTACTCGTTCTACAACTTGGATGATACTTAAGGACATTGTACTAAGTGAAAAAAAAAAAAAAGCCAATTTGCCAGTCTCAAAAGGTCATATATTGTGTGATTGCACTTGTATAACATGCCCCCAAGGAAGAAATGTATAGAAATGGAAAACAGAATAGCAATTGCTGGGGGTTAGAAATGCAGGGTGTGATCATGAAAAGGCAACAGGAGAGAGATCTTAGTGGTGCGGGAACCGTTTTGTATCTTAATTGAGGCTGTGGGTACAGAAATCTACACATGTGATAAAATGGCATTGAACTATGTCTATCTACACACTATAGCAATTTCAGTCTCCTGGTTTTGACACTGTAGTCATACAAGATGCAGCCTTTGGGGGAAAGTGGGTTAGGGATACACAGGACTTCTCTACATTACTGTTGCATTTTCCTATAATTATTTAAAATAAATGTATTTTTACTTTAAATAATTATTTATTTGAATATATTTATAGTTATTCCAAATGAAAAGTTAAAAAAAATTATGAAAAACACACAAAAATGTTGCTGCCCTGATGACTTCAAAATTACCTACTGTAGCTTTAAAATTCATGAAAACTCTGCAGTATATTGTATGACACATTGTGTTTGTTTTAATATAAATTAATGTTTTAGGTAACTTACATTAGAAGTAAATGAAAGCCCTAGGCCAACCCTGAGGTTTTCTGCTCTTCCAGCCACACTTCAGTATCCCCCAGTTTGAGGAAATTTAGACTCTGCCACCATTGGGTTGAAGCTGGTCTCTGCCACCTCTCAGTCTTGTGCTCCCCAAATAATAATCTTTCTTTTTTTCAAAGTATTGTATTTATTTATTCATGAGAGACACAGAGAGAGAGGCAGAGACACAGGCAGAGGGAGAAACAGGATCCCTGCAGGGAGCCTGATGCAGGATTCCATTACAGAACCCTGAGATCATGTCCTGTGCCAACCAGTCAAGGTCAAACACCCAGGCACCCAATAATAATCTTTCTTAACATAATTTTCTCACCTGAAAAATATGGGCAAAAATTGTTTGAAGAGTCATTGTCATACTTGGAGATGATGAATACAGCACCTATGATAATTTCTGACATCAGTAGAGCTCACATGTTGTAACTATGTACTCATAAAGTAGAGCCACCATAGGTATGCATGTGTAATATATTTTTTAATCTTTATCTTTTTAATCATACACAAACTCATATAAAGTCACCTATTTAGCAAAAACAATGTTTTTAGGGTAAAACATCCTTTCCAAAAATGAAAATTACTAATCAGGGATGCCTGGGTGGCCCAGTGGTTAAGCGCCTGCCTTTGGCCTGTGATCCTGAAGTCCCGGGATGGAGTCCCACATTGGGCTCCCTGCATGGAGCCTGCTTCTCTCTCTGCCTGTGTCTCTGTGTGTCTCTCATGAATAAGTAAATAAAATCTTTTTTTAAAAAAAAGATAATTATTAATCAGAAAGGGGGAAAAACAAGGATCACAGGGAAGAGTAACAAAAGATTATAAATTCACTTCTTTTAAGAGACATGAAAATCCTCTCTAACAGATAAAAGATTTAAAATAATATTCAAATCTATATATTAAGAATTAAAAGCAAAAGAGGAGGGGAGGTAAAAAAAAAAAACAAAAAACAAGTAGAGAAGGAAGAGCTAAAGATGTCCTTAGAGATGAAAAGAGTTTCCAAGAGAAAATTAAGAACAAGAGTGGAAATATCTATTGAAGAAAGAGAGAGAATGGAAGAGATAAGGTGTAAGTGCACAGTAGAATAATAGGAATAAAGGAGAATTATTAAACCTTGAGAAAATCCAAAAAACTTGAACAAATGTCATTGTCACATGGTGTCTCCTTCAGAACAATGGTCCTAGAAGCTTTCAACTTGCCTTTTTGCTCTCTAAAATTCTCTGTAGGCTCTTTGACCATTTTTCCTGACTCTTCACCTATTTTCTGAAAGATAACAGAGGATCCACTCAGTAGGAGAGTGATCACAAGAAAAAAAAATGTTCTCTAGTCTCCAATATCATACACACAGAGTGAAATAAAATAATAAAACCCAGAATATTGTTATTCTTGATTAAATTCCCGCTGTGGAAATAGCTGAAAGAATTACAGCCTCTAACCAGTCACTGAATTTTCACTTTCCTGAGTTAAATGCTATTTCAACTACTATTTATACCTTTTCTATCAAAAGGAATAATTTTGTAATTGAAAAGGGTAGAATGATAAGAAGAATGATGATGATGACAACAATGATGATGAATGACAAATATTATTTATTGTGTGTTTACTGCACACCAACTCTAGCAGGGACATTTTGCATCGTGTCTGGTTTAATTATTATTTATTGTAATGTATTACAAGTGTTTATCACATTCTGGGCACTGTTGTCAGGACTCTCAGTCACATTTTACTATCCTACTAATATTTTATAATAGATATTTCCATTCTGTTAATAAGGAAAATACATTTCAAGGAGTTGTCTGGCCTGAGAGTCTAACCCAGCTTCTGTTGCTTCCCTTTTAAGTTTTCCCAGCCTTCTGAATGGAAGCAATAAACATGCTTGATGAGTAGAATGAATCAAGTCATAAACTTCAGTCTGACACCAAAGGAATGTGAACTGGGTGACAGAATGAAGATTTCCATGTAGATTTAACACACTTTGGCCAAGAAGAGGCAAAAATATAACACTTGATTCTATAGGAAATGGAGAATCTCTGAAAGCTTTTGAAAAGGAAAATACCAGAATAAAATCTGTGCTTCAGCAAACTGGATCTGCTGCAACGGATGGGAAGAGAAGCTAGTGGCAGGATCTGGAGACATCGGGAATGCCCCAGGTAAGAGGATATAAGAACCTGAATTGACCTCGGAATTTAAAAGTAAGACACAGCTGCCAGGTAGGTAGGATAACCAAGTCTTAGAATTTGGTTGGATATAAAAATAGGAGTTAAAGATAGAAATAAATGTTAATCCTAAGTGAAGCCCAGAAAAACAATGGGAGGCAGGAGAATTTTAGAACAGGAGATGGTGTTCTCTAGTGAGCTTTAGAAATAATGAGAGATCCAGGGGGCGCTAATAGCAGGCAAATGTAAAGCTAAAATGGACTTCTAGGAGGCCTTAGCTGTGGAAGGTGACATTTATTATTACAATTAGGTTTAAAGTTTCAGGTTCAAAAAAATTACATCCATATAGTTGTTAACTAGAAAATTCCTGTAAGTGCAGAGAAAGTAGTGGTTATGGAATAGTAGAAACTGGCATATGCTGTTATGATTTTCCTAACAGGGAAATGGTAGGTTTGGGACAAACTGATAAATCTAACAATCTCTCCTCAAAGGTGAGAATAAATAGTTATTGGGTAGATGTTAAGCCTTTAGAAAGGATACTCTAATTACTAGGAGTAAGATGGAATCAGTGAGAGAAAGGATATGGCAAACAATGCCACATCTGTTCAAGAGAGAGCTACCAGAATTGCTGGTCAGAGAAATGCCAAAGAGAGCCCATATGCCTTAATTTTGAACACTGAATCCTGTGGTCAGTGCAAAAATGTGGCGGCTATATGCTGAGCAGTACAGAGGTTTAAAAAGGATTGAAGTCATGTTCACAGAATAGAAGTTAATATCAGCTGAGAACACACTTCCCAGCATTATAATGGTGAAGACATAGGAAACATCATAACACTATGAACTATTGGGTTGAGCATTCTATGGAGTGAGGGGAATATCTTAGGTGGCGTTAATGCCCAAAATATTCTCCCCAGGTTATTGTGATAAACTAAGAGGAAACTTTAAAAGGATAAAAAGTAAAAATTAAGTACATAAGAAATGAATAAGAAGAGATCAATCATGTAGAAGGAAATCATTTGAGAAAAGGCCTCAGAATTTGGGCTGCAAACAAACTTTAAGCCATCAAAAAAATAATAAATAAAAAAACTAAAATAAAAAAATTGCTACTATTGCCTTATGCTGCATAAATAGAAGTCTTTTATTCCTATTAAGGGCAGCAAAGGTGGTCCAGCATTGGGCACTGAATTGACTATATCATTTCATGGTTGGAAAACTTATTATTTTTTTTATTTATTTATGATAGGCACACAGTGAGAGAGAGAGAGAGGCAGAGACACAGGCAGAGGGAGAAGCAGGCTCCATGCACCGGGAGCCCGACGTGGGATTCGATCCCGAGTCTCCAGGATTGCGCCCTGGGCCAAAGGCAGGCGCTAAACCACTGCGCCACCCAGGGATCCTGGAAAACTTATTTTTAAATATTCATCACTGAGCAGGAAGATTTCCAGTGGAAATTGTTAGTAAGGTTGAATATTCTGAGGAATGAGATGGATAAAAACACTTATGTCCAACAAGAGTAATAGAGGGAATCTCATTGGGAGAAGACAACAAATGATTTTTAATCTTGAAAATGAAAGATTTATTGGTAATGGGATTACATTTTCAAATATTTGGAGGACCTTAATATGCAAAGGTTAATTCTAGGAAGTAGAATTAGGAGCATGGTTTGACAGATGTTAATGGCTAACTAAGAATATGCTTATGTGGGAGATATTGAGCAAGATATTTGATTCAAATATTTCTTTTGGCAGAAATACACCCAGCCTTGGACATGCTTGGCAAATGCCAAGGCCAAAAAAACAAGCATTTATTCCACAAGTATTTTTTAATCTTTATGTGACCCCCACACTGGGTTTGGGGGTACAGATGCACTGGTAAACAAGAGAGATCGCATGGACCCATTGGTATGGGGCTAGTCATAGTGGGACCTAGACAGGACTTTTCATCGGGGTGACCTCTGAGAAGAAAGTGCTAGCTAAGAATCTGAACTGCTGAGATAAGACTTAGCTTGTAGCCAAGGAAGAGAAAAGGTGAGGTGGAAGTGGAAGCAGTGAGTGTGGGTGCTTGGTTAACCAATATCCCACTCAGATAAATTGAAGTATAATAATTTTGCTATTAAGTCATTTTTACAGAGGGTGGCTGGACTTGAA
This sequence comes from Canis lupus dingo, assembly GCF_003254725.2. Taxonomy (NCBI): domain Eukaryota; kingdom Metazoa; phylum Chordata; class Mammalia; order Carnivora; family Canidae; genus Canis; species Canis lupus. The sequence continues at coordinate 33,346,123 of NC_064245.1, forward strand.
CATTTTTTTTTTTCTTAAGCCATTACTGGGAGGATAAATGAATATATGTAAAACACCTAGAAGCATCCCAAGTACATTGAAAGTGCTACAAAAAGGTCAGCTATTATCGTTATTGCCATTGTTGGCCTTTTTCTTAATGGTCTTTGAAAGGGTTGTGTTATGGACTGAATGTCAGTGTTTCCCCAAAATTCGTATGTTGAAGCCCTAAACTCGCAAGGTGGTAGCATTTGCAGGAGAGGCCTCTGGGAGGGAATTAGAGTTAGATGAGGTCATGAAGATAGAGCCCCCATGAGGGAGGAGTATTCTTATAAAAAGAGGAAGAGAGACCAGAATTTCTCTCAATACCATGTATTGACATAACAAGAAGACAGGCATCTACCACCTGGGAGGGGGCCCTTACCTGGCAAATGCATCAGCCAGGACCTTGATAGTAAATTCCCAGCTTCCAGGAACTTGAGAAAATAAATGTCTGTTGTTTAAACCATCCAATCTACTGTACTCTGTCATGACAGCTCAAGATAAGACAGACAGGGAGGGAGAGCTGCTCTCATAAGATACTAAACTATCTCAATGGGGAGGGTGCACATACTATTCTTGGTCATTATCTATAACTCCTCTTATACAGGAATCCTCAAAGGGAAGGGATTTGGCACACAATTTTGTTCACTGCATCCTCCATTCCCAATGGCTTTCCATAGCTATTATCATCTAGAAGCCTTAGATAAGCTATCCCCAGCCCACTTCTCCAGGCCCATCCATCAACATGCTCCTCGTCATTCTCCTCCTTAGATTCACCGGCCTTTAGTTCCTTCAATAGGCTGTGCTCCCTCCAGGCTTCATGCCCTGTCATACTATTTTCTCTGCATGACATGCTCTTACCCTCCCTTTCACATCTAGCAGTTGTCCAGTGAAGTCTCCTCTGATTTTCCTAATCAGAGAAATTCTATCCATTATACATTTCATGACACCTGTATATAGTACTTACCAACCTCTGTAAGTATGTTTTCTATGAGTGTGAGATTAATGGCTTTCCCTCCACTCTTTTCTCCTTGTTCCATAAGGATGAGTGTTTCCATGTCTATTTTGCTCACCATATATCCCTACCCCTCAGTGCAAGACTTGGCATATATCTATTATGGCCCAATTTATCTATTCTAATAAACGTTAAGGAACAATAAGGACTTGTTGTTCTACATACACATAAGGACAAACCTGCATGGTTCTCCCCTAAGGCTTAGGCTTAATTCTTCTGCATAATCGTTGAGTACAGGAATCTTGCAGAAAAACAGAAAGAGGAGCTTTTTAACCAAACAGCTACATGTTCTGCCTTTCTCAGGGAGACCTGCTTAATTATTGTATGTTTTCAGACATAAATTGGGTGACCGCCCACTGGGGAGTTGTGATGGTTAATTTTATGCATCAACTAGACTGGGCTAAAATAAATCCAGAGAGCTGGTAAAACACTATTTCCGGGTGTGTCTGTTAGAAGATCTCTGGAATATATTAGCATATGAATTGATGAACTGAGTAAAGATTACTGTCACCAGTGGAGGTAGGCATTATCTAATCCCTCCAAGGGCCCAAATAGAACAAAAGGCAGAGGAAGGAGGAAAAGTAGCTTGAAGTACAATGATGGTGGGAGCATAGTAGCCTTGAGGATGTGCTCCTGCAGTGATTCCTTCAACACTTCACCCCAAACCAACAGGACTAAAGAACAGAGCCTGGGCCTTGTACTATGCAAGAGCTGCGAACACAAAGATGAAGAGAAGCCAGTGCTCCTCATGAGCTCATAGTCCAGAGAACCAGAGAGAGGGAATACATTTTGGAGAAGTATATACTTAGATGAGCTCAGCAAAATTAGTCAAGGTCACACTGGCTGGAGAGTTAAACCTAGGGAGAATGTCTATTACTTGAATGTTTGGTAAAAAGTGTCTGGTTTCAGCCTAAAGTCCCCTGAGGTGACACAGGAGAGGAATTCTGGCTGCAAGACTCTATCATCTCTGTGAAGAAATATACTAAGAAAGGAGGGCTATTATTTCCACTGAACAAGATGGTCTGCATACAGTTTGAGACATTTATCCTGCAGGATGATAGACTCCTCCTTTGCTGTCATTTGATTTAAATAAAGTGATATGTAATACTATTTGTGATAATATATTGAGTATCTTAGCCCCCAGGAAACAGCAGGAGCTATTTGCTTTGCCAGTCCAATGCCAGTGCCTCACTAGGTGCTGGAACCTAATGGGTATGACCATACTGACAGGCGTGGTGGCTGCAGTATGTGAAAGCTAAGGGCTGTCATGTCCACCTAGTTTTCTACATGTGGTCCAAGCCAGGAGAACAGGCACAGGCCTCCCTGAAACATCTGTTCTACCCCCAGAGAGTTATCCAAAGAATACTAATGCTGGGAAGGAGGACACAGATATGTCCTTACTTTCCTAAAAATAAAAATTGGGTCTCAAACCCAAAGAAGAAGGTGTTATACATGTGAGGGAACCTTTTAAAAATTTAAAGAGCAAACACAATAATAAAATGAAATCAATGGTGATATTGTGCTTACAGTCAGCTAAGGTACTGTAAGAAAAACTAAAGTGTTAAGAGAAAAGGAAAATATGTGGGTTTTGGGTTTTTTTTTTTTTGCATTTTTTTTCCTCCTTGGTATACCTGATGATTAGTTGAGAAAGTGCTTTATTTCTTATATAGATATGTGAATGCATTTTCTATCAGACATCCTTCTAAAAGGTGTGTGTGTCTTGTTACTACTCTGTAATGTGAAACTCATTCTGGAAGCTTCCCAATGCCCAAGGCATAATCTGAACCAGTGAGAAAAGCTCTGAAGGCTCTCTATGCCTAGCTTCCTGCCTTCTCCATTGTACACTCCTGCCACCTTATATTTCCCTGCTTTGTAGCTTTGCATGTCTTCCTCTTGCACTTCCCCCATCCAGAACTTAGGCCATGCCTACCCCTCCCTAGAATACTACCACTCATACAAAATTGAGCTTCTCCTTCCTCTGGGTCCAGTGACTACCTCCTCCTTTGTAATGGGTATGACAGGATCCCTGATCCCAGTCATGGTGCTGACTCACTGCTGTGAGCACCATCTGTTCCACTGATCCTCTCCTTGCACTTTTGTGATTTGTGAATTCCCTGAGAACAAACAGTCACCTGGGTGTTCCCATGCCTGGTTTGTACATGGTGGACCCAAATTGTTGTTTGAGGAAGGAAATGAGAGATGGAAGGAAAGAGAGGGGATTGGAACACACATTTTAAAAAGAAAGCAAGCAGAAAGCACACATTTAGAGGAAATACTCAGGGGACAGAGAAAAAGCTTAGAATATTTAAACCAGAGAAGAAAATTCTTCTGAAAACAGAACTATCTACAGATATTTGAAGGGTTTTAAGGTAGATACATGCTTACAAGAAGTAGAACCTATATTGATATATGAAAATAAGGGGAAATTTTAACTCAAAAATGTCAATGGATGCCTCTGGTAATGGATGTCACTATGGTCACTGGGGACCAGTTCTCTGCAGGGAGTTGGTGCAGTAAATTGTAACACTGTGTTACATCATCTTGAGGGTGCTTCCCAACACTGAGTCTGTTTTTAGATAAATGTATCATCACTCATATGGTACTCTATTAAGAAATCCCACACCATCTGCCCCATATCAGAGAAAGAAAGAAAGAAAGAAAGAAAGAAAGAAAGAAAGAAAGAAAGAAAGAAAAAAAAAGAGAAAAAGGAAAAAAAAGAGAAAATGATCAAGGACAAGAAACTAAATAGCACCTAATAACTTATCTCAACTACCATTAATTTCTGTTATATCAAAATTTGGATTCTATTTTTCTCAAGGGTTGCAAGTAAAAATATTTAGATTCACATATGCCATCTTGGATCTTTTGGAGAGTATTTATAAGAACAATATGAATAAAATTCTTATCCAAGACTGATTACTGAGCTGAATTTCTAAACACTTCAAAGGCAGCATGGATTCGAATGTGAGAGACATCACTTCCCATTCAGAGGAAGAGATTCATATATGTTAATATTGCTTGTTAATTTTGTTGGAAGCCAAGGAATGCATGCCCATTATGATGAGGACTCCTTTTCACAACAGCAGAAAATGCAATACTTAGTATTTAATGTTTAATCAAAATTATTTCATGAATGAGATATTACTGCCAAAAGCTGTTCAACATATGTCTAATCATGATGGAACAATCAGGTATTCCGGAACGTGGGACATTCTACCATTTAGTAGATACCAGCCTGGGATCCTCACAGAAGTCAATGTCAGGACAAACACAACAAATCAAAAAGAAGGGTGCTAATCTAGTTCAGAAGTGACCTAAAAGACATAATTAGTGTCAAGGGTGAGCCTTGATTCTTAGATCAAAATAACACAGCAATGGAAGACATTTCAAATGCAACTGGAAAATTTTTTACTATAGATTAGATACTAAATGATTTAGTGGTATTGTGAGTGGGGAGTAGAGTGCTTTCATTCTTAGGGAGTGTATCTGAAACATTCAGAGGTGACATGCTGTGTTGTCTGCAACTTATTCAACATGTTAGCAGAAAAGAATGTGTGTGTGTGTTTAAAGAGAGAAAGTAAATGTGGAAAAGTTAATAGTTAATTTAGACCATCCTATGATAAACTAGCTCAGTATGACTTACACAATGAAAACTCGTGAACAACTGAGAAACTGGAATTTACAGGAGTGAAGGGATGCCACATGGAAGGAATTTTCATTACCCACAGCTTTGTCTTGTTACTGTTACCAGCAACCTGCTTATTTGCTCAGAGGTCCAGCATATTGTCTGGGCTCCAAGAATGATTTGAGGGAACCTTAACCATATTTCTTCTCAACTCCAGTCTGAGGTTAAGAGGTTTGAAGAGAAAGCAGATTTAATGGAATCCAAGCTCTTTAAGGACATTGAAAGGGAATTTTCAAGCCATTTTTTATACAACTGTTCAAATTAGCATACAATTATTTTTTTTTATAAATAAAAGTTTTTAACCTTCATAAAAACCAAGTTAATCTATGTTAAAGATAAGCAGGCATCTATTGTACTATTCCTTCAGCTTTTCTTTACATTTGAAAAAATATATTTTTTAAAGATTTTATTTATTCATGAGAGACAAAGAGAGAGAGGCAGAGACATAGGCAGAGGGAGAAGTAGGTTCCATGCAGGGAGCTCAATGTGGGACTTGATCCGGGACTGCGGGATCAAAACTGGAGCCAAAGGCAGACACTCAACCACTGAGCCACCGAGGCATCCCACATTTGAAAATTTTCAAGACAAAAGCAGAAAACTATTTTGCACTGGGAAAATAGTAATGGGAGTTTACAAAAGCTTGGGGAAAATTCAGTATGTTTAGAAAATTGGTTAAATTAAAGAATAATAGAGAAATGGGAGAGAAGAAGGGCATATAGTCTCCAGGCTGAGACATTCATACGCAATCTAGAAGCCAGTTGGGGAGACTCTGCAGGTGTTGACTAGAGTAGAAACATAGTATGAGCAGTGTTGCACCAGACTTTGCTTGAGAGTGGTCTCAGTGGGCTGATAGGTCAGGATTGTTGAGAAGGATTGAGGGTAAAAAGCCATGGGGGGACAGTGAGGCTGCAGAGGATAAGAGGTAAAGGTTAGAGAATGATGATCATTGATCCAGGCTGCAGTAGACCTGGATTGACTACTAAAATAGAGAAATCTCATAACCTCCATGTGATTCCTTCTTTTTCATTTTAGGAAAACTGGCAGCAATCTCTTGGGCTGTTAAGAGAACTAAATAGGTCCAGTAATAATGTTACCTTACATTTATAGGTTCAAAGTAGTCTTTTGCTGGTCATGTATCCCAGCTGCTAACTAGACCCTTATTCTTCCTCCTGCCAACCCTTCTTCTGCTCATAATCTATATCTAGGAGCTTCAAAGAGATGTTTCACAGTTCTAAAGAACAAGCCCAGGGCCACTTGGGTGGCCTAGTTGGTTGAGTGTCTTGATCTTGACTCAGGTCATGGTCCCAGAGTCATGAGATCAAGCCCCAAGTTAGGCTCTGTACTCATCAGGGAGTCTGCTTGAGATTCTCTCCCTCTCCCTCCTTCCACTCACTTCTCTTTCTCATAAATAAATAAATAAATAAATAAACAAACAAACAAACAAACAAACAAATAGGTCCTTGGGTGGCTCAGTCAGTTAAGTGTCTGCCTTCAGCTCAGGTCATGAACCTAGGGTCCTAGGATCAAGCCTTGCATTGGGTTCCCTGCTGGCAGGGAGTCTGCTTCTCCCTCTCCTTCTGACCCTCCCCACTGTTCATGCTCTCTCTCTTGTAGATGAATAAATTAAACATTTTTAAGAAAGGAAGACAGAAAGAAGGAATAAAAAAAGAAAGAGTCCAATCTGCTCTCTGAAAGGTTAGATGTAATGCCCATTTCCTCTTCTCTAATCCTAGTCTCTAGAAAATACTACATACATTTGGCATGCTTTATACATTGGATATGTTTTCCATTATTGCTGGGTACTGCCACCTGACCTGGCAACTGCCATGCCCAAAAGGTGCCATTACAATTTTCACTTAGCTCCCTTGCCTATAGTAATCAGAGGACCAAAGCTGACCAGTGGCATAATAAGGAAGAATTAACCTCCCCCTTTATTGTAGACTTTGGCTTAAGAAATTCTCAATTGGGATTACTTCAATTGAAGTAGATTACAGACCTAAATATGAATGCTAAAATATTCAAATTATGAAGAAAATAAATTTAAAATATATGTTCATGACCTTGGGGTAGGGAAATATCTCTTAAATAGGATATTAAAACACTAAGCATAAAAGAACAAACAAATAGACAAATGGAATTTCTTTAAAATTAAGAAATTTCTTCATTAAATGCATCATTAAAAGGGCAGACATTAAAAATGTTGGAGTTTCCTAACTCCAAGGATCCTCAGCTGTGACATAAACTGTTTCACAATTACCCCATGGATCCTGGGGGGGCAAGGGGAATAGATGCAAACACCGAGTTTATGATGCCTGTTGTGATCTGAATAATAAAGTCCTTTGTCTCTGAACCAGGCATCTCCTCTCTTCTGCCAGAATCTATAAAACTGTAGTAAACTGAGGCGAGGCAAGATGATGGAAGAGTAGGGTCCCCAAGTCACCTGGCCCCACCAAACTATCTAGATAACTTTCAAATCATCCTGAAAACCTTCGAATTCAGCTTGAGATTTACAGAGAACAGCTGGAATGCTACAGTGAGAAGAGTTCAGGCTTCTATCAAGGTAAGAAGACGGGAAAAAAAGAAATAAACAAAAGGCATCCAAGGGAGAGGGGCCCCGAGGAGCCAGGCTGAGGCCGGGGGGAGAGTCCCCAGGACAGGAAAGCTCTGTCCCAGAGGAGCAGGAGCTTCACCAACCTTCCTGGATGGAAAGGCACCCGCAGGGAGTTAAAGCAGGACCCCAGGAGGGCAGAGATGCCCTTAGCCTCCCTGGGACACTAACAACACCCCGTGGCCCAGCTCCCTAAAGGGCTGCAGCGCCCTGCTGGACCCAGGAGCAGCTCGGAGGGGCTCCGGCGGTGGCTCCGCCGAGGGGGATGCGCGGCCAGGAGCGCAAATCCAACAGCGCAGGATTCGGAACCCAGGGTGTGTGGGACACAGCCCAGGATCCCGGCTCCCCCTGGGAGAGGCAAAGGCCGGGAGGGCACAGGACAGCAAGGACACTCCTGCCCCCGGGGTGGCCCCGAGCTGTGCAGATCAGCGGCCCCACCCCTGGAGCATCCAGGCCCCTGCAGACTGGGAGCTGCGGTGGTTACTGTGGGAGCTGACTCCAGGGCTCCAGAGCTGGCCGCCGCCACTGTGGTTGTTCCTCCTGGGGCCTCATTGGGATAAGCAACCCCCACTGAGCCTCACAGTGGCCTCACAGGATAAACAGGTTAAACAACTTTCAACCAGGCAGGGGGCTGAGCAGCTCCCCCAAGTGCTGACTCTTGAGAATCAGCACAGTAGGCCCCTCCCCCAGAAGACCAGCTAGAGGGACAGGGGAAAAACAAATTATTGACCAAGCAGCACTGGAAAGTTCCAGGGGAAGTCGAGGGATTTATAGTATAGAAAATGAGAGGACACTTCCCCTTGTTTTTTGTTTACTGTTTGCTTCCCCTCCCCTTTTTCTTTTCTTTTCTTTTTTCTTTTCTTTTCTTTCTTTTTTTCTTTTCTTCTCTTTTTTTTCTTTTTCTTTTATTCTTTCTCTTCTCCCTTTTTCTCCTTTTCCCAATACAACTTGTTTTTGGCCACTCTAAACTGAACAAAATGACTAGAAGGAAAAATTCATCTCAAAAGAAAGAACCAGAAACAGTCCTCTCTCCCACAGAGTTACAAAATTTGAATTACAATTCAATGTCAGAAAGCCAATTCAGAAGCACTATTATAAGGCTACTGGTGGCTCTAGAAAAACCATAAAGGACTCAAGAGACTTCATGACTGCAGAATTTAGATCTAATCAGGCAGAAATTAAAAATCAATTGGATGAGATGCAATCCAAACTAGAGGTCCTAATGATGAGGGTTAACGAGGTGGAAGAACGAGTGAGTGACATAGAAGACAAGTTTATGGCAAAGAGGGAAACTGAGGAAAAAAGAGAAAAACAATTAAAAGATCATGAGGATAGGGATCCCTGGGTGGCGCAGCGGTTTGGCGCCTGCCTTTGGCCCAGGGCGCGATCCTGGAGACCCGGGATCGAGTCCCACATCGGGCTCCTGGTGCATGGAGCCTGCCTCTCCCTCTGCCTATGTCTCTGCCTCTCTCTCTCTCTCTCTCTCTCTCTCTCTCTCTATCATAAATAAATAAAAAAAATTAAAAAAAAAAGATCATGAGGATAGATTAAGGGAAATAAATGACAGCCTGAGGAAGAAAAATCTATGTTTATTTGAAGTTCCCGAGGACGCCGAAAGGGACAGAGGTCCAGAATATGTATTTGAACAAATCATAGCTGAAAACTTTCCTAATCTGGGAAGGGAAAGAGGCTTTCAGATCCAGGAAATAGAGAGGTTCCCTGCCCCCCGCCCCTGAAATCAATAAAAACCGTTCAACACCTCCACATTTAATAGTTAAGCTTGCAAATTCCAAAGATAAAGAGAAGATCCTTAAAGCAGCAAGAGACAAGAAATCTCTAACTTTTATGGGGAGAAAAATTAGATTCACAGCAGACCTCTCCACAAAGACCTGGCAGGCCAGAAAGGGCTGGCAGGATATACTCAGGGTCCTAAATGAGAAGAACATGCAGCCAAGAATACTTTATCCACCAAGGCTCTCATTCAGAATAGAAGGAGAGATAAAGAGCTTCCAAGATAGGCAGAAACTGAAAGAATATGTGACCACAAAACCGGGTCTGCAAGAAATATTAAAGGGGACCATGTAAAAGAAAGAGGACGTCCAAGGAAACAATCCATAAAAACAGGGACTGAATAGGTATCGTGATGACACTAAACTCATATCATTCAATAGTAACTCTGAATGTGAGTGGGCATAATGACCCCATCAAAAGGCGCAGGGTTTCAGACTGCATAAAAAAGCAGGGCCCATCTATTTGCTGTCTACAAGAGACTCATTTTAGACATAAGGACACCTTCAGCCTGAAAATAAAAAGTTGGATAACCATGTACCATTTAAAAGGTCCTCAACAGAAAGCAGGGGTAGCCATCCTTATATAAGATAAACTGAAGTTTATCCCGAAGACTGTAGTGAGACATGAAGAGGGACACTACATCATACTTAAAGGATCTATCCAAAAAGAGGACTTAATAATCATCAATATTTATGCCCCAAATGCGGGAGCTGCCAAGTATATCAATCAATTAATAACCAAAGTTAAGACATACTTAGATAATAATACACTTATACTTGGTGACTTCAATGTAGCACTTGGTACAATCAATACGTATTCTATAAGCACAACATCTCCAAAGAAATAAGAGCTTTAAATGATACACTGGACAAGGATGGACTTCACAGATATTTACAGAACTTTACATCCAAATGCAAATGAATACACATTCTTCTCAAGTGCAGATGGAACTTTCTCCAGAATAGACCACATCCTGGGTCACAAATCAGGTCTTAACTGATACCAAAAGATTGGGATCTTCCCCTGGATATTTTCAGACCATAATGCTTTGAAATTAGAACTAAATAACAAAAAAAAAAAAAAAAAAAAAAAAAAAAAAGAACTAAATAACAAGAACAAGTTTGGAAGGATTTCAAACATGTGGAGGTTAAGGACCGTTATGCTAAAGGATCAACCAGGAAATTACGGAAGAATTAAAAAAAAGTCATGGAAACTAATGAGAATGAAGATACAACCGTTCCAACTTGGAGATACAGCAAAAGCAGTCCTCAGGGGGGAATACATCGCCAACAAGCATCCACCCAAAAACTGGAAAGTACTCAAATACAAAAGCTAATCTTGCACCTAAAGGAGCTGGAGACAAAACAGCAAATAGATCCTACACCCAGCAGAAGAAGAGAGTTAATAAAGATTCGAGCAGAACTCAATGAAATAGAGACTAGAAGAACTGTGGAACAGATTAACAAAACCAGGAGTTGCTTCTTGGAAAGAATTAATAAGATAGATAAACCATTTGCCAGCCTTATTAAAAATAAAACAGAAAAGACTCAAATTAATAAAATCATGAATGAGAAAGGAGAGATCACTACCAACACCAAGGAAATACAAACGATTTTAAAAACATATTATGAACAGCTATACACCAATAAAATAAGCAATCTAGAAGAAATGGACGCACTTCTTGAAAACCACAAACTACCAAAACTGGAACAGGAAGAAATAGAAAACCTGAACAGGCCGATAACCAGGGAGGAAAATGACGTAGTCATCAAAAAACTCTCAAGACACAAAAGTCCAGGGCCAGATGGCTTCTCTGGGGAATCCTATCAAACGTTTAAAGAAGAAACCGTACTTTTTCTACTAAAGCTGTTTGGAAAGATAGAAAGAGATGGAGTACTTCCAATCTAGTTCTATGAGGACAGCATCACCTTAATTCCAAAACCAAAGACCCCACCAAAAAGGAGAATTACAGACCAATATCCCTGATGAACATGGATGCAAAGATTCTCAAGAAGATACTAGCCAATAGGATACAACAATACATTAATAAGATTATTCACCATGAACAAGTAGGATTTATCCCCAGGATGCAAGGCTGGTTCAACACTCTTAAAACAATCAATGTGATTCATCATATCAGGAAGAGAAAGAACAAGAACCATATGATCCTCTCAATAGATGCAGAGAAAGTGTTTGACAAAATAAAGCATCCATTCTGATAAAAACTCTTCAGAGTGTGGGGATAGAGGGAACATTCCTCAGCATCTGAAAAGCCATTTACAAAAAGCCCAGAGCAAATATCACTCTCAATGGGGAAGCACTGGGAGCCTTTCCCCTAAGATCAGGAAAAAGACAGGGATGACCACTCTCACCACTGCTATTCAACATAGTATTGAAGTCCTAGCCTCATCAATCAGACAACAAAAAAAAAAGAAAAGGCATTCAGATTGGCAAAGAAGAAGTCAAACTCTCCCTCTTTGCAGATGACATGATACTCTACATAGAAAACCCAAAAGACTCCACCCCAAGATTGCTAGAACTCATACAGCAATTTGGCAGTGTGGCAGGATACAAAATCAATGCCCATAAGTCTGTGGCATTTCTATACACTAAAAATGAGACTAAAGAAAGAGAAATTAAGGAGTCAATCCCATTTACAATTGCACCCAAAAGCATAAGATATCTAGGAATAAACCTAACCAAAGAGGCAAAGGATCTATACCCTAAAAACTACAGAGCACTTCTGAAAGAAATTGAGGAAGACACAGAGAGATGGAAAAATATTCCATGCTCATGGAGTGGAAGAATTAATAATGTGAAAATGTCAATGTTACCCAGGGCAATTTACACGTTTAATGCAATCCCTATCAAAATACCATGGACTTTCTTCAGAGTGTTAGAACAAATTATTTTAAGATTTGTGTGGAATCAGAAAAGACCCCGAATAGCCAGGGGAATATTAAAAATGAAAACCATATCTGGGGGCATCACAATGCCAGATTTCAGGTTGTACTACAAACCTGTGGTCATCAAGGCAGTGTGGTACTGGCACAAAAACAGACACATAGATCAATGGAACAGAATAGAGAATCCAGAAGTGGACCCTCAACTTTATGGTCAACTAATATTCGATAAAGGAGGAAAGACTATCCATTGGAACAAAGACAGTCTTTTCAATAAATGGTGCTGGGGAAATTGGACATCCACATGCAGAAGAATGAAACTAGACCACTCTCTTGCACCATACACGACGATAAACTCAAAATGGATGAAAGGTCTAAATGTGAGACAAGATTCCATCAAAATCCTAGAGGAGAACACAGGCAACACCCTTTTTGAACTTGGCCACAGTAACTTCTTGCAAGATACATCCATGAAGGCAAGAGAAACAAAAGCAAAAATGAACTATTGGGACTTCATCAAGATAAGAAGCTTCTGCACAGCAAAAGAAACAGTAACAAAACTAAAAGACAACCTACAGAATGGGAGAAGATATTTGCAAATGACATATCAGATAAAGGGCTAGTATCCAATATCTATAAAGAACTTATTAAGCTCAACCGCAAAGAAACAAACAATCCAATCCTGAAATGGGCAAAAGACATGAACAGAAATCTCATAGAGGAAGACATGGACATGGCCAACAAGCACATGCGAAAATGATCCGCATCACTTGCTATCAGGGAAACACAAATCAAAACCACAATGAGATACCACCTCACACCAGTGAGAATAGGGAAAGTTTACAAGGCAGGAAACCACAAATGTTGGAGAGGATGCGGAGAAAGGGAACCCTCTTGTACTGTTGGTGGGAATGTGTAATGGTCCAGCCACTCTGGAAATTGTGTGGAGGTTCCTCAAAGAGTTAAAAATAGATCTGCCCTATGACCCAGTAATTGCACTGCTGGGGATTTACCCCAAAGATACAGATGCAATGAAATGCAGGGACACCTGCACCCTGATGTTTATAGCAGTAATGTCCACAATAGCCGAACTGTGGAAGGAGCTTCGATGTCCATCCAAAGATGAATGGATAAAGAAGATGTGGTGTATGTATACAATGAAATATTACTCAGCCATTAGAAATGACAAATACCTACGATTTGCTTTGACATGGATGGAACTGGAGGGTATTATGCTGAGTGAAATAAGTCAATCGGGGAAGGTCAAACATTATAACGTCTCATTCACTTGGGGAATTTAAAAAACAGTGAAAGGGAATAAAGGGGAAAGGAGAAAAAATGAGTGGGAAATATCAGAAAGGTAGACAGAACATGAGAGACTCCTAACTCTGGGAAACGAACTTGGGGTGGTAGAAAGGGAATTGGGCAGGGGAGGGGTGACTGGGTGATGGGCACTGAGGGGGGCACTTGATGGGATGAGCACTGGGTGTTATTCTATATGTTGGCAAATTGAACACCAATAAAAAATAAATTTATTTAAAAAAAAACTGTAGTAAACTAACTTAACTCACAAGTAGGGTAATGACTCAGACTGTCACAGTTCTTGATAAGGAGAACCCTGAAGCATCTCAAGAATTAGAGGCTCTGTGGATCTCAGGGCAGGAACTTGCAATAGGTCCAAAATAGAAGAGGTAGTTAAAACTCCATAAAACAAGTGCAGAGCTGGTAACTGTCTTTTCCCATTTCAATATAACATGGAGTTCCCTGAGTTTTGGAGGCTTAATCAAAGACCCAAGATTCAGTGACACAGAAATAAAAGATGAGCATGCCAGGCCATTTCCTTGTTTGTCTTCTAGCATTTTGTCCATAGGTTTGGAACTTCCCAAGCAAAGGATTAAAAAAAATCCTTGTGAAATTAATAAGCCAAAGTAAAAAGACCTAGAAATACTAATAAGCAGCATTTCCTTTAAATTTCCAGTCTTCACCCCAGTGTGATATCTGCAGAGAGCTTCTGATCATCCACAAGTATTTCATTTTTAAATGTTAATAAGACATCAGTAAAAAAAAATATAAAATATCAGTGAAGAAATGCTTTATTATGAAAAATATACTCCGTAACAAATAGAAAGAAATGATACCAGAGGTATCAGAAGGAATCTGGGACCAGAAAAAAACTTCAAAGTAATTATGATTTTTGTCCTCAGAGAGAGAAGAGATATTATTAAGTCATCAAAATAATAGCAGGATGCTGTAAAAGAGGAATATTCTAAAGATAAGAAAGTGCTTTGGAGTTTTTTTTGTTTTGTTTTGTTTTTGTTTTGTTTGTTTTGTTTTTATTTAGTAGATACTTGGAAAATAAACTGGGAGAAATTTCCTTTTTTTTAAATTTATTTTTTATTTATTTTTTGAGAAATTTCCTAAAAACTAGTGCAACATGACAAATGTATACAATACAAAATTGTTATAAGAAAAGGATAATACTATAGAAGAATTTATTAAAGACATAATGGGAGAGTTTCAGAGAAAGATGGTAGTGGAATAGGAGGACTGTAGGCTTGCCTCTTCCCATAAACACAACTAGATAACTATCAAAGCATCCTAAATACTCCAGAAAGATATCTAAAGACTGACAGAACAAACTCCACAACTGAAGAGAAAGAAGTGGTCACATCCACAAAGGTAAGAAGTGAAGAAATGTGTTTTCAGGGAGAAACAAACTGCTTGTGCTATGGAGGTGGGGGAGCTGTGGTCATGGAGAAGGGAGAGAGAGAGAGAAAGAGGAACAGACAAAGAAATGCACAAGGGGGACATTTCCCCAAAGCCATTGGCTTGGAAAATGAGAGGTGTTGAATTTCATGACTTCATGCAATCAGCAAGGCTTAAAGTCTGGAGGTTTAAAGGTCAGCAAGATAGAGCCCGAAGAGCACTACCCTACTCCTGGAGAGAAAGCAGGCAAACAACTTGGGGGCAGAAAGCCTGGAAACAGCAATCTGAGGAAAACCTGGGGCACACAGTGGGGAGATAATTCACTCTTCTTAGACTGCATCCCTGAGAGGCAGCTTTTATGGAGTTACCTCTCAGGGAATGAAGGAGTTGGCCAGTGCCATTTTCCTCTGCTGCCTTTCAGTATAAAGGCAGAGTCACCTGTGGGAAACAGCCCAGCCCAGACACTGGCTCCCTAATTTACATACTCTAAGCCCTTCCCCCTGTGCTCTGGTGGGACTGCCCTTTTCAGTCACGCTTGCCTCAGTCCCAGCACAGCAGGCTCCTCTCCCAGAAGACTAGCACAAACACCTTTGTGCACCACTTCTCCCAACCAGAGAGTTCTGCAGGGCCTCAGTTATGGTAGAGGTGGTGACAAGTCTCATTTCACAAGCAGACCAGAACACAACTAGTTAAAACTCACCACATTCAGGCCACAGATACTGACTATAGTATGCAAGGAGAGAATCAGCAGATGACTGGCCTGAAGGATAGAGCAGCCAAAACAAAACAACAGAGCTCATGCAACACACACTGGTGACACTCCTTTGAAGCATCAGACCCTGGGCATTGCAGGACTACTTCTTTATAATGCCATTACTTTCAAGAGCAAGAGATATTACTGGCTTTTCTAATGCAGAGAAGGCAGAGACTTAGAAAAAAAATGCCAAAATGGAGGAATTTATCCCAAACAAAAGAATAAGATAAGAGCATGGCTAGAGATGAAAGTAAAATGGATAAGAGTAACTTGCCTGGTAGAGAAAGTTAAAGCAACAGTCATAAGAATAGTGGGCTTGAGAAATGAATAGAAGACATCAGTGAGATCCTTACCATAAAGATAAAAGAGTTAAAAAAAAAAAAGAATCAATAAGAGATGAAGGGTGTAACAAATGAGATTAGAAATGCACTTGATTCAATGAACATTAGGCTGGACAAAGCAGAGGAATAAATTAGTGATATAGAAGACAAACCAATGGGAAGTAGTGAAGCTGAACAAAAGAGAGAAAGAAGAATTATACAGCACAAGAATAGACTTGGTGAACTCAATGACTCCATCAGACATAATAACATTCATAATATAAGAGTCCCAAAAGAAGAGAGAGAAAGGGGACAGAAAATTTATTTGAAAAAATAATAGCTCAAAACTTCCCTAGCCTGGGACAGTTAACAGACATCCACATCCAGGAAGCACAGAGAACTTCCACCAAAATTTAAAACAAAACAAAACAAAAACAGACCAACACTAAGACTTATTGTAATTAAATTAGCAAAATCTAGTGATAAAGAAAAGAATCTTAAAAACAGCAAGACAGGGATCCCTGGGTGGCACAGTGGTTTGGCGCCTGCCTTTGGCCCAGGGCGCGATCCTGGAGACCCGGGATCGAATCCCACGTCGGGCTCCTGGTGCATGGAGCCTGCTTCTCCCTCTGCCTATGTCTCTGCCTCTCTCTCTCTCTCTCTCTCTCTCTGTGACTATCATAAATAAAAAAATAATAAAAAAAAGAGAGATAGATTCCTAGACAAACAAAAACTGAAGGACCACTACATCAGCCCTGTAAGAAATATTAAAGGGGATTCTTTGAGTGCAAAGAAGAGACCAAAATGGACCAAAATAAGAAAGCATAAGAGAAAATCTCCAGAAAGAACACAAAACAAGAAATAAAATGGCAATAAATGCATATCTATCAATAATTACTTTCAATGTAACTGGACTAAATGCTCCAATCAAAAGATAAAGGGTTTCAGAATGGTTTTAAAAAGAAAAAAACAAGGCCCATCTATATGCTGCCTACAAGAAGCTCCTTTTAGATCTAAAGACACCTGCAGATTGAAAGGGAGGCAATGGAGAAACATTTATAATGCAAATGGGCATCAAAAGAAAGCAGGAGTAGCAATACTTGATAGACTTAACAGATATATTCAGAACATTCCATCCTAAAACAGAAGAAGACACATCCTTTTCAAGTGTACGTGGAACAGTCTCCAGAATAGATCACATATTAGGACACAAAACAAGCGTCAACAAATTCAGAATGATTGAAGTCATACCATGTACCTGTTCTGACCACAATATTATGACACTAGAAGTCAATGAGAAGAAAAAGTCTGGCAAAACCACAAACACCTGGAGGTTAAACAACATGCTAAACAATGAGTGGCCAACCAGAAAATCAAAGCATAAATCAAAAAGTACATGGAAACAAATGAAATGAAAACACACTCATCTAAAACCTTTGGAATGCAGCAAAAGCTGTCCTAAGAGGCAAGTAGAGTAACAGATGCCCACCTCAAGAAGCAGAAAAAAATTTTCAAATAAAAAACCTAACTTTATACCTAAAGGAGCTGAAAAAAAGAATGACAAATGAAGCCTAAAGCCAGCAGAAGAAAGAAAATAAAAAAGTATCAGCAGAAATAAAAGATATAGAAACTAAAAACCAATAGAACAGATCAATGAAACCAAAAGCTGGTTCTTTGAAAAAAATTGAAAGGTTGATAAACCTTTGGCCAGACTTATCAAAAATAAAAGATCCAAATAAATAAAAATCACAAATGAAAGAGGAGAAATAACAGCCAACATCACAGAAATACAAAATTCTCAGAAAATATTGTCAAAAACTATATGCCAACACATTGGACAACTTGAAAGCAATGGATAAATTCCTAGGAGCATATAAACTCACAAAACTGAAACAATAAGAAATGGAAAACTTTTTTTTTTATATTAATTCTTTTTTTTTTAAATTTTTTTATTTATTTATGATAGTCACAGAGAGGGAGAGAGAGGCAGAGACATAGGCAGAGGGAGAAGCAGGCTCCATGCACCGGAAGCCCGACGTGGGATTCGTTCCCGGGTCTCCAGGATCGCGCCCTGGGCCAAAGGCAGGCGCTAAACCGCTGCGCCACCCAGGGATCCCAAGAAATGGAAAACTTACACAGATGGATAACTAGCAAAGAAACTTAATCAATAACCAAAAACTCCCAAAAAACAAAAGTCCAAGACCAGATGATATCATGGGTGAAGTCT
Source organism: Canis lupus dingo (assembly GCF_003254725.2). NCBI lineage: Eukaryota > Metazoa > Chordata > Mammalia > Carnivora > Canidae > Canis > Canis lupus. Next base: position 33,364,150 of record NC_064245.1, read on the forward strand.
ATCAAATATTTAAAGAAGAACTGATGTCTATTTTTCTCACACTATTCCAAAAACATAGAAAAGGAATGAAAACCTCCAAATTCACTCTATGATGCCAGCATTACCCTGATACCAAAACAAGATGAAGACTCCACAACAAAAGAAAACTACTGGCCAGGACCCCTGCTGAAAAGAGATGCAAAAATTCTCAATAAGCTACTAGGAAACCAAATCCAACAATACATTAAAAGAAGTATTTATCACGATCAAGTGGGATTTATTCTTGGGTTGCAAAGGTAGTTCAATATTCACAAATACATCAATGTGATAGATCACAGTAATAAAAGAAAGGATTAGAACTATATGATCATTTCAAAAGATGCAGAAAAAACATTTGACAATTATGATAGAAACCTTCAACAAAGTAGATTTAGAAGGAACATAATAAAGACTGTATATGAAAAACCCACAGCTAATATCATCTTCAATAAGAAAAATTGAGAGCTTTTCAGAAGCAAACAGGGATGTCAACTTTCTCCACTTTTATTTAACATAGCACTGGAAGACCTAGCCACAGCAATCAGACAACAAAAAGAAATAAAACGCATACAAATTACAGCAAGGGAGAAGTTAAACTTTCAATATTTGTGATGACATAATACTTTATATAGAAAACCTGAAACACTCACTAAAAAACTGTTAGAACTGATACACAAATTCAATAAATTTGTAGGATACAAAATCAATGTACAGAAATCTCTTGTGTTTCTGTATACTAATAATGAAGCAGTGGGAAGAAAAATTAAAGAATCAGTGTCATTTACAATGGCACCCAAAACAAAAAGATACCTAGGAATAAATTTAACAAAAAGATGAAAGACCTATACTCTGAAAACTATAAACCACTGATGAAAGAAATTGAAGAGGACACAAAGAAATGGATAGATATTCCATGCTCATGCATTGGAAGAATAAGTGTTAAAATGTCTACACTACCCAAAGCAATCTACATACTTAATGCAATCCCTATCCAAATACCAATAGCATTTTCACAGAGCTAGAACAAACAATCCTAAAATTTGTATGGGACCACAGAAGCTCCCAAATAGCCAAAGCAACCTTGAAAAAGAAAAGCAAAGCTGGAGGTGACACAATTCCAGACCTCAAGCTATTTTGCAAAGCTGTAGTATGGTACTGGCACAAAAATAGACATATCTCCTTAGAGAAGGGAAACAAAAGGAAAAATAAACTGTTGGGACTTCATCAAAATAAAAATCTTCTGCACAGAGAAGGAAACAATCAACAAAACTAAAAGGCAACCTATGGAAAGGGAGAAGATACTTTCAAATAACATATCTGATAAAAGGTTAGCATCAAAAATAAAAGACTTCTATGACTCAACATCCAAAAAACAAATAATTTCACTTAAAAATGAGTAGAAGACATGAATCGACATTTTTCCAAAGAAGGCATATAAATGGCCAATAGATACATGAAAGAAGCTCAATATTACTCATCATCAGGAAAATGCAAATCAAAACCACAATGCAATATCACCTCACACCTGGAAAAACGGTCTAAATTAGCAACACAAGAAACAACATGTATTGGCAAGGATGTGGAGAAAGGGAAATCTTGCAATCTGGGTGGGAATGCAAACTGTAGAAAATGGTATGGAGATTCCTCAAAAAATTAAAAATAAAACTATCCTATGATCCAGCAATTGCACTACTAGGTATTTACTCAAAGAATACAAAAGTACTATTTCAAAGGGATACATGCACCCACATGCAACCAGATGTTTATAGCAGCATTTTCTACAATAGCAAAATTATAGAAACAGTTCAACTGTGCATTCACTGATGATTTGATAAGGAAGTGATACACACACACACACACACACACACTAGAATATTATTTAGCCATTAAAAAGAATGATGTCTTGCTATTTGCAATGACATGGATGGAGCTATAGAGTATTATGCTAAGTGAAATGTCTGTCAGAGAAAGAAAAATACTATATTATTTCACTCATATATGGAATTTAAGAAATGAAATAAATGAACAAAAGTGAGAGAGAGAAGGAAAGAGAGATAGATAGATAGATAGATAGATAGATAGATCAAGAAACAGACTCTTAACTATAGAGAATAAACTGATGCTTACCAGAATGGAAGGGAATGGGGGAATAGGATAATGAGTGATGAGGATTAAGGAGCTCACTTGTTGTGATGAGCACTGGGTGCTGAATAAAAGTGCTGAACCACTGTATTGTACACCTGAAACTAATATACACTGTATGTTAACTAACTGGAATTTAAATAAAAACTTTTTAAAAAGTGCTTATAAAGTTCTGTGTAGAAGCAAATGGATATAGACACCATATATCGTACACTATATGTGTACATTATGTTCTTCAAATAACATTTTCTTCATTAAGATAGAAATGTATGCAAACTTATGTGTAGAAGCATATGCAAATAGCCCTATGCTTAACTCATTGAAACTAAACTTTGTATAATACATGTCTCAAATGACATTTTTATTCGTTAAGAAATAGGGGTTTGTAAACTCTTGTGTAGAAGCATGTAGGAGTAGTATTATGCTTTAACTCATTAAAACTATTCTGTGTATAATACGTCTTTCAAGTAATATCTTTATTTGTTATTATAAGTGTTTATAAGCATACATATAGAACCATATGGTAATAGCAACACACTTAACTCATTGAAACTGTACTGTGTATAAACCTTTCAAGCAACATTTTCTTTCATTAAAATGTAAATATACATGTAGAAGTATATGGGAACAACAAGATGCTCAACTTTTTGAAATACACTGTGTATGTAACTTTCTTCAGGTAACATCTTCATTCAAAATTATATAAGTACTTGTAAAGGTATGTGTAGAAGTACTTTACAGTATACCTATTACTGACTCAATGAAACTCTACTGCATATAATGTCTTTTTCAAGTAACATATTCTTTCATTAAAAGTGTTTGCAAACATATGTGTAGAAGCATGTAAGAAGAGTCATATGCTTAACTCATTGACACTACACTGTGTATAAACCATCTTTCAAGTTATATCTTCTTTCATTAAGATACAAGTGTTTGTAAACTTATGTGTAGAAGCATGCTAGACTAGCATTATGCTTAACACATTAAAACTACAGTGTGTATATAAAAAAGAAATAATATGAGACAAATTTTTATAATCTAAAGGTTTAAACTTCCAGATAATTAAGATTTACCATGTCTCACATAACGAAAGAAAATAATGCAGATTAGACTTTTATTTAAAACATATCATCATAAAATTCCAAAATGTAAAAGGGAAAAAAAACCTTTCTGATTGTGGCTAGGAGTAAAGGAGCTGAGGCAAGAAGTAGTCACAAGCAAATGAGCATACATAAGTATGAGCTAGAACCCATCCATATGCAATAGCAGAATCTAGCTAGCAATGGATTAATGCTTGTACAACTCTGAGGGAAAGTTATTTCCAACCTTGAAGAGAAAAGGTAAAGAAATTTTCATATATTCAAGGTTTCCAAAAAGTTACCTTCTATGAAACATTCCTCAGGAAGTTCCTGGACAATGTGCTCTAAGACTGGGAAGGACTTGGTCTACAGATGAGGAAGTCAACACAAGAAAAAGAGGAAGGGGCTTTTTAGGGTGATGGTGCAGGGGAACTTCAGGTCCACAGTCAGTGGACAGCTTCATGAACAGATGAAAGGAAAGCAATCTGAGGAAGATGGTTAAAGGGGGCTGCTAAAGAATTCAAATCTAGAGAGATTTTTATGATTCAATTGTAATTACTGATAAAGCACTACAATGCTAGGATATGACATTATGTTTTTTAAAGGAAGCAGTTATCTCCTGAACAAAATTAAGCAAATCACACTAGGACATTCTACAGAGCTCAGAAATCACATGATTATAATATTGTAAGCAGGGAATATATAGTTAATCAAATTTTGTTTTGTAGTTTTTTTGGGGAAAATAGGAGGTGAAGAATATATAGAGGAGGACAGGAAGCAGAAAACTAAATTCTAGTCATCTCTGGTAGGCACTAATATGTATTGTTTTACAATAACTAGCCTAGAAATTTTCATATAAACATATTTTAGGAATGGGAAGAAAAATAACAAAATGTAGAGAATGGAAAGTGGACTCAAGTTAGGCAGGCTAGAGCATGAAGCAGCTCTATTTTTCTTTTAAAAATTTTTTTAGTATTTTTTTCTTTAAGGTATGAAAATTAAATTCCATAAATGAACATAAATTTTAAAGAGAGGAAGAAGCAGATGAGGGAATGGGGTGGGGAGGTAGGGGTAAGGAGAAGGAAGAGGAAAATAGGAGTAGAAGAAAAAAAAATTTAATCCTTGGTAGGTGCATAAGCAATGTGAGAATTTTGGAGAAAATGTACATGACTTCATGAAATACTAAAATTACCTGTATAATGAAGTAAATAATTTTGGTGGGAAAGGTGGACAGTGTGTGTAGAAGAGAGAGATATAAATTATAAGGATGATGTCTTTAAACCAGAGAGGAATAAAAGACCATTATCAGAATGATTTAATACTCAGATGGTATTTTAATATAAAAAATTAGCAGTTAAGTATTTTCATCTAATAAAGGAACAGTATTCCCCAAGTGACATGGTTTATCAAGGAATAATGGAGATTTTATTTTCCCTTTTTTTTAACCATATCTGACATTTTGTTATTAAACTTTTAATAGATTAATAGTGGTTTATCCTAACCTCTGGTACATTATTTAAAAGGAAACTCAGGGAATCCCTGGGTAGCTCAGCGGTTTAGCGCCTGCCTTCAGCCCAGGGCTTGATACTGGTGTGCCAGGATCGAGTCCCATATCCGGCTCCCTGCATGGAGCCCTGCTTCTCCTTCTGCCTGGGTCTCTGCCTCTCTCTCTGTGTCTTTCATGAATAAATAAATAAAATCTTAAAAAAAAAATAAAAGGAAACTCAGCAGAGATTCATGGCTAGGATAAAATAATATATTACACTCAAAATTCTTATGATAGTGTAGTTCATTTTTATTACTGCCATAATTAGACAAAATGTTTAATATAAAGCATTTTTAAGTGGGATTTATAGCTATAATTTGAAAGTAAATTTTAAAAATCACATTAAAGAGAACATGGAATATGGGGAAATAAAAAACCTTTAACAAAATGATTTCCTCATAAACTCCTGGGCACAGAATCTGTTAGGTTCAGATTAATATGTACTTAGCACAAAATTATAGGAATACAAAATCTGTTGGTGGGAGCTGTTTGCCCATTGCTATGCAGCTTACTTCAGTGTCTAACCATGGTTTTAAGGGCTCCCGGTGCGTGGAGCCTGCTTCTCCCTCTGCCTAAGTCTCTGCCTCTCTCTCTCTCTGTGTGACTATCATAAATAAATAAAAATTAACAACAAAAAAAAGAATATTTAAGTGTATTTTCTCTTCTTCCTATCTCTCTGTTCTTGTATTGTTAACTCCAAAACTAACCACATTCTTTTCCATATGGATTTTTATAACCCAGGTCTTATTCCTAACAACTTTATTTCTTATCCCACCCACATTCCAGAAGCTCCTGCCCATCTGAAAACCTCACTTGTCCCAGCAGGGCAGGAGAAAAACATGGAGAGCCCTACCATGGGTCTGGTTTACTGCTGTATAAAATGGGGCCAGAGCCTGCTTGCACAAAGTAGATGCTCAGTAAGTACTTATAAACTGAGAACATATGAACTCCACACATTTCATTCAGGTAAGTAGTAGGGCTTCTGTGTATTTGGGTGAATGCAGATGGAGGAAGCAGATAGTAATCTATATTCATTCAGCAAGAGAGCTCTATTCACAAGAAATTTGAGGAGCCATGATCAAAAGAAATTTGATAAAATTTAAAATGAGCATATATGTACCTGATATTGGAATATGGCTATATTGTAATTATTACTATTATAAGGAGATAATATTTATTATCTCTAGTTTATAGGCAAGGAAATAAAGATGTGGTAAGAGTAATATCTTACCTAAGTGTCAAATAGGCAGTAATGGCCAAATTAGCAGTTGAGCCCAGGTATGTCTGCCCACCTTCCAAGGTCAGAATATACTTGAACATAGGAATAAATATCTCAAGTGCTTTCAAAGTTCAGGTTGATAATAAAAATATGTAAAACCCAGAGGATGGACAGTGGGGGGCACAGGAGCTGTGATGCACCAGAAAATTCAGGATGAGACTAAATGAATTTTAATGTATTATTTTTAACCCACTGTGTTATCAAATGAAAAACTATTGCTAGTTCTTCTTCATTTTATGGCCCCTGTATTCAAATCCTGAAAAATTTGAATTTCATGATTTTATAATTCTTATGGGGTGAACTATCACATTAGAATAAAAATTTTAGTGCCATATGGGTGAGTTTTTTTTAACGTTGGATAAATCACATAACTTTGCAAACCATAATTCTCAAAAAGTATTTTTAATGTTTTTATCTCCAAAATATAAAAATTTCCATCTTCTCCAAGGATGCAGCAGTTGAATTCCAGTTATCATATTTCTGAAGTGGAAGTGAATCATATATTATTGGCAAAATTATTTTTATTTTTTTATAGTGCAGTGTTCCTTAATCACAAGTGCAAATAAGTTTGCTGATAATATATGCTTCTCTTCTACTTCAGGAATAGGATTCTTTTTCTGTTAGATTGGGGAATGTCCAGAAAGGAAGACTTTGTCATCTCTTATAGCTTCTGTATTTGGAAAAAAAAATGCCATTCTACACATGGATAAGAGGCAAATAGGAAAGTGGTAGGATAAAATTATTTCTCAAGTGTAGTCTTCTTTAATGGACAGATTACATAACCCTGTAATAGAAAGAAAAGCATAAACACCTTTTAGTTTTATCTGTGAACCATAGTTCCAAATATATTAGTCCTACCTTGCACAAAAATCAGATTTCTGATCACTGAGAATTAAAAAAGGAAAACAAACCCATTTTTACTAAACCCAAACTTTTCTGGGTGAGAATAGGCTGGGCTGAGAAAAAAAAATCTTAGAGATCCCACTTCTGAGAAGATGCAAGAGACATATGTAGAATTTCCTCCTTTCTTAAGCCTGAATACTATGCCAACATATGATATGCCATATTTTCTTTATCCATTCATCCATGTACAGACATTGGGATTATTTCCAAATCTTGGCTATTGTGAATAATGCTGCAATAAACACAAGGGTGAAGATATCTCTTTGAGACCCTTATTTTGATTTCTTTTGAGATATACCAGGAGTGGAATTGTTGGATCATAATATAGTTCTGTTTTTAATTTTTTGAGGAATTTCCATATTGTTTTCCATAGTAATATTTTACATTACCAGCAGTGTACAAGAGTTCCTATTTCTCCACATCCTTGCAAATATTTGTTACTTTTTGAGTTTGGTTTTGTTTTTTTGATAATAGTCATCATAACTACTGTAAATCTTGAGTCCGTTTTGATCATTTGGCTTTCCAGAAATTAAGTTATTATGTCTACATTATTTAATTCATTGAAATACAATTGTTCATAGTATTCCTTTATAATCTTTTTTTTTTCCCTGTGAGGTCAGTAGTAACGTCCCTCTTCCAGTTTTTAATTTAGTAATTTGTATCTTCTCCCTTTATTCTTGGTTAGTATAGCTAACTAAGGGTTTGTTTAGTTTGTTGGTCTTTTCAAAGAACAACATTTTGGTTTTGTTAATTTTGTCTATTGCTTTTCTAGTCAATTTTTCACGTAACAATCTTTATGATTTCCTACTTTTCACTTCTCTGTGGTCATTTTGCTTTTCTTTTTCTACTATGTTAAAGTGGAAAGTTATCTATTTGAGGTATTTCTTCTTTTTTGAAATAGACACTTGAGGCTATCCATTTCACTCTACCCATGGCTGGTGCAGAATCTCAAAGGGTTTAAAATATTGTGCTTCTGTTATTTCATCTCAGTATTTTCTAATTTCCTTTTAATTTTTATTTGACCCATTTATTATTTATGAGTGTATTGTTTAATTTCTACATATTTGAGAATTTCCTAAAGTTCTGTTATTGACTTCCAGTTTCATTTAGAAAAAGATACTTTGTATAATTTCATATCTTTTAAATTTATTGAAAAAATTTTAAAGCTTTTATTTATTTATTAATGAGAGATATATAGAGAGAGGCAGAGACACACAGGCAGAGAGAGAGGCAGAGAGAGAGAACCAGGCTCCATGCAGGGAGCCTGACATGGGACTCAATTTGAGTCTCTAGGATCACGCCCTGGGCCGAAGGCAGGCGCCAAACCGCTAAGCCACCCAGGCGTCCCTATTGAAACTTAATTAATGGCTGAATATGGATTTTTTTTTTCCTGGAGAATGGAGGAGAATGGCCTGTGTGCACTAGAGAACAATGTGTAGTCTGCTGTTGTTAAGTTCTATGGATGTGTCTAGTTGGTTTATAGTGTTCAAATCTTTTATTTTCTTGTTAATCTTCTGTCCAGTTATTCTATACATTATTGAAAGTAAGGAACTAAAGGCTCCCATATTATTGTTGACTTGTCTTATTTATCTCTTCATTCTGTCAGGTTTTGCTTCATATGTTTTGGGGCTCTCTTGATAGGTCCCATGTATGCTTATAATTGTTATATCTTCTTAGTGAATTGACTCTTACTAATATAAAATATCCTTTATTTTTTTCGGGAAACTTATTTCATCTAATATTAATATAAACACTCTCTTTTATTGATAAATAACATAAAAACAATATGAATACTGACAAAAATAAGGAAATAAACATGTGGTAAGAGTAATATCTTACCTAAGTGTCAAATAGTTTATTTCCATGTTTTCACTTACAATCTACTTGTATCTTTGAATTTAAACTGTATCTCTTATAGACAGCATATATTTGAATCATTTAAAAAAATCTGTTCTGCCAATCCTTGCCTTTTGTTTGGAATGTTTAAACCATTTAATTTAATTTAATTTAATTTAATTTAATTTAATTTAATTATTTAATTTAATTTAATTACTAATAAGGTATGATTTCTGTGTGCCAATTTTCTATTTATTTTTTAAATATATATTATGTCTTTTTGTTCCTCCATTTTTCATTACTGCCTTCTTTAATGTTCAACTGATATTTTCTATTGTGCTATTTTAATACCCTTGTCCTTTCTTTTTACATTTTTTAAAAGTTATTTTCTTAGTCATTGCCTAAGGATTACAATTAATATCTTAATTTACAACCATCTAGCTCACATCAACACCAATTTTATTTGAATACTATACAGAAATTATGGACCAGGGTACCTGGGTGGCTCAGTTGCTCAGCATCTGCCTTTGGCTTAGGTCATGATCCCAGCGTCCTGGGATCAAGTCCTGCATCAGGCCCCCTGAAAGGAGCCTGCTTCTCCCTCTGCATATCTCTCTCTCTCTCTCTCTCTCTCTCTCTCTCTCTCTCTCCCTGTGTTTCATGAATAAATAAAGAAATTTTTTTTAAAAAAGAAAAATTATGGACCTATATAGCTCCATTCTCTCTCCCCATTTGTGCCATTATTGTCAAATAAGTGCATCATTTTACCTTATTATATCCATCAATGCAGATGCAGAATTGTTGCTTTATACAGTTGCCTTTTAATTTAGATACAACAAAAATACTAGAAATAAAAATACATTTATATGTATTTCTGTATTTATCTATTTAGTTACTTTTACCTGTGCTCTTTATTTCTCCTTGTAGATTTCAGTTATTCTTTGGTACTTTTTATTTAAATCTGAAGGATTTTATTTAATATTTCTTCAGACATATCTGCTAATGATGAATTTTCTGTTTTTGCTTATCTGGGAATGTCTGAATTTCACTCTCATTTTTTATTTATTTATTTATTTATTTATTTATTTAATTTATTTATTTAATTAATTTATTTATTTATTTATTTATTTTTGTATTTTAGCAAAGCAATAGAGGTTTATTAAGCAAAGACACAGAGAAAGCTCTCAAAAGTGAGAGGGGTCCTGACAGGGTGCCACTGAGGGCTTTTCTGGTCTGTCTTTTATAGAAACTGAGCAGGGAACTTAGGAAATTTCTTGTCAATATCAGGGTGGATTTATAAATGTCATGTCTATATTTAGAACAAACATGGTAGACTTGTAACAAGCAAGATGTTTCTTTGTAAATATCAACACAAACAAGGTGTTCCCTTCTGTCCGGTTAATATCTCTTCCATAATGCTTCTCTACATCTTCACCCTCATTTTTTTTTAATGTTGTGTTTCTTTTCTTTTTTAAAAAAATAATAAATTTATTTTTTATTGGTGTTCAATTTGCCAACATACAGAATAACACTCAGTGCTCATCCCGTCAAGTGCCCCCCTCAGTGCCCGCCACCCAGTCACCTCCTCTGCCCTCCTCCCCTTCCACCACCCCTAGTTCATTTCCCAGAGTTAGGAGTCTTCCATGTTCTGTCTCCCTTTCTGATATTTCCTACCCCTTTCTTCTCCCTTCCCCTCTATTCCCTTTCACTATTATTTATATTCCTCAAATGAATGAGACCATATAATGTTTGTCCTTCTCCAATTGACTTATTTCACTCAGCATAATACCCTCCAGTTCCATCCATGTCGAAGCAAATGGTGTTCACCCTCATTTTGTAATAATAGTTTTGTTCGATACAGAATTCTTGTGAGTCTTTCTGTTAGCACTATGTTATATTTTTTCCAATCTTCTGACCTACATGGTTTCCATGTAGAAAATGAAGTGATAAACTTAATGAGGATCCTTTGAACAAAATGCATAGCTTTACTTCACTATCTTCAAGTTCCTTTTTCTTTGACTTTTAAGTCAGATTAAGTTGTGTCTGGTATGAATCTCTAAGTTTTTCCTACCTAGAGTTCACTGAGCTTCTTAGTTGTGTAAATTAATTATTTTCTTCAATTTGGGAAAGCTTTAGCCATTAATTCTTCAGAGATTCTTTCTGCCACCCCACCCCTTCTGGAATCTTATTATTTATATACTTATGCAGAACAAGTAGTAAAGCACAAGTCTCTGAAGTTATATTGATCTTTCCACACTTTTTAAAATTTCTGTTCCCAGACTGGGTAATCTCAATTGACCTATCTTGATGTTCTTTGGTAACTTCTTCTGTCAATTTAAATCCTATTGGATGCCTCTAGTGAATTTTTAAAATCAATTATAGTACTTTTTAATCCTAGAATTTTGTTTTTATTTATTAAAAAATAAACTCTATCCTTTTTTGACACTCTCCATTTGGTGTATATCTTTATTCCTTCCTTTAATTCTTCAGACATATTTTCCTTTAGTTCTTTGAACATATTTAAAATAGATAATTTAAGTCCTTGTCTAGTAAGTCCAGTGACAACTTCTTCAGGGATGATTTCCACTGACCACTTTTTTATTTGAGTATGGGTCATTCTTTCTTGTTCCTTTCCACATCTCATAATTTATTAGTTGGAAATGGGACATTCAAAATAACACAATGTGGTAAATCTGGAAATCAAATTCCATTTCCTCCCAGGACTTTTTGTTGCTCTTATTTCTGACTGCTGTATTTGTTACTGTATTCTTTGTTGTGTGTAGCCATTAACATCTCTGCTCAGTCACTTAATGGTCTAGCTTAGTGTTTCCAGAGATTTCCTTTAATGCCTAGAAGTAATAAATCTCCCAGCCTTTGCCAAAGGGTTATATATGCACATTGGAGTACACATTCAATGCTCAGGTAGACATGTTACAACTTTGCCTTAGCCTTCACTTTCTGCTTATTCAGAGCCTCAACGTCAGTCACAGGTGAGAGCTCAGGGTTGACTCAGGTCTTTTCTGGGCATTCATACAGCACTAGGCATGCTCAAAGCCCTCCATATATGTTATATGCATGCCCTTCCAGAATCCCAGAAATATGCTGGATCTTTTCAAAAGCTTCCCTGAGCATCTTAGACCTCACCTATTTTTAAATTTTTGGTCATCTTCATTTGCCCCAACTTATATTGTCATCTCATGCATATGTTACTGCAAAAAAATATTTTTGACAGATATTTCTGAGAAAAAGAGTATTTACACTAAGGGAACTCTGATTTTGGTTAAATGAAGACAAAACAGCTTCATGGGAATTTCTAAACAGTCTGAATAATGACATTCTCTGGGATTATTGTTGTAGGGAAGTTCCAAATCCATTTTACCTCTTCCAGCTTCTGCTGGGCTGCTGGTTTTCACCATGATTTGGGACTATTGGTTTCAAAGCTACCATAGAACTGTGGATAGGGACATAGCAAGTGGGCAGGCTGAAATTCCACAAACTCACTGTTCTTACCAACATTGAGACATTTTACTTGAATAAATGCTACTCAGATTACTGCAAGTCTTTGGTTAATTTTCAGATTTCTGAAAAAGCTGATTTTGACAATTTTTGTCAGTATTCATATTGTTTTTATAGAGGAGTGAATTTTTGGAGGCCCTTACTCCACCATTTCCCTTAATACCACTTACAGTTCTTAATATTTCACAAGCTCTGCTAATGGTAAGCCTCCGGATTGTGTTTAACTGTCTTCAAAATGTAGCAAAATACTGTCTTATCTTTCTATAAAGAGATATTTTTTCCCTTTTCTAGTTATTTCTCTACACTATGAAATTCTAATTATCATCTTCACACCAAAGTTTCTGGTCAATAAATTTATTTTTTTAAGCTTTTATTTATTTATTGAGACACACACACACACACACAGAGGCAGAGAGAGAAGCAGGCTCCATGCAGGGAGCCCGATGCAGGACTCGATCCCGGGTTCCCAGGATCACGCTGGAGCTGCAGGTGGCGCTAAACCTCTGCACCACCAGGGCTGCCCTGGTCAATAAATTTATGAATTGATCAACAAGGGGATACATAAACATCTAAATCAGCTTTGAAAAAAGGACCTAATGCCAATTGCAATTCAACTTTTTTTTTTAGATACAATTATTTCAAAGAAAGTCATTCAATATTTTATGTTGTTGTTTTGGTCACTCTTCCCAGAACATTCTAGTCTTAATAGACAGTCAGTCATTTCTTAGGTCTATTAGAAAGATATACTCAAGATTTCCATATCATTATCTCAAATGCTGCTGTGAAATATCATCCTGTCACCCTGGCCTTTCCTTTTATTGATAATGTATGACTTGTCTTATTCTTATCTACAAGCATGAAAGATTCTTTAGTGAAATTCTAATTTGATAAATAAAGTGCATTTCAACCTGTGAAAATAATTGACAAGTATTTGTCAGACTCATCTAATCTTTAAGGAAAAGTTGAATTGGAGGCTCTCAGATTGTTTCCTTTCCAAAGAAACCCAGTAACTCTTATCAGTAGCTATGAAGGGGTGGACTGAAGTGATAAACAAATGGGCATGTAGGGAAATATGGCTTATGCAAAATACTGACTATCTAGCCATGAGAATTCAATCAAGAGAGAAAAGTCATGTACAATAGAAGCATTTCAAGTATCTGTGATATGACTTTTATCTTAAAACAATATTTGTGCAAATATAGTAAAAGAATAAATTATCAAAGAAAAAGTAGCAAAATCATACATATTTTGTAAAATGAACTCAACCATCTAGAATTCCTTTGTGAAATTGTAAATTATGAAGTGCTGATTGAAAATTAAAATGTAAAAGAAGAAACTTGATTGTTTTAAAATCTAGGTGGAGGTATAAAAACTTTTTCACTTATTTCTTTTCTCAAAAAACATCAAAGAGAAAGAGGAAAATAGCATTATAAACTCCAATAAAGCTAGAAATATTTAATACTTATTCAAATATAAGAAGACAGAAAGCAATGGGATACATGAGAGATGACTGAGCAGAAAGAACAAACACAAGTTCATGAAAGGGAGTGGATTGGTGAAAATAGGTCTTAAAAGGGAGAAACTATTTATTCCCAGTATCTCTGTTGGGTTTTTTATCTTATCTCTATTAATTGTATCCTTAATGTGCACATGTGTTATTTAGGATCAGAGGCATATGTCTTATTAAATATTTTATAGTACATAATATGTTTGTGCCCCTTTCCTCCATGTTCACTAGTCCTTATTCCTAGAATGACATAACCACCAAGTCAATTGTCTTATATGGGTAGCTGGACAACTCACAGGTGAAGTATAAGGAAATATGATTTCTCTCTGCTTATGAAAGAACAAGAAGCAGCTGTCCCTTGTGTCATCTGACAGGATCTCCTTGAGAATGTAATAGGTCTGAGTCCTAATTCCCATTATCTGGTATGTCAATAAAAGAATCTACAAGAGCTTGATCACCTTAGAGATGTCTCCAAGGCTTATTCCTTCTTGAAATGTAAATATCTAGTGAGATAGCCATCTCAGTATTCCTGAAACCCTAGAGTCTAACCTAGGATCTGGTTTGAGCTTAACTATTTGTTCCTCTCTGGGGAGATAAAAGATGTTTTAATGTCATTTCAGATCAGAGCAACTAATTAAACAAATGGCTAGAGATCTAATTTTTAAGGTGTGTAAGACCAGGGGTTTAGGACCAGGGCTTTTTATAGAAACAATACGAATTCCAGGAACATTTTATTTTTCCACAATCCTAAAGGCTAAGTATGTCAAATGTCAGAAAATAAGCTTATATCCACTCTACTCTACCTCCAAGGCAGGCAGGACACATGAACCTATTTTTCTGGATAGACAACTGCAAAGAAACAATAACAAAAAGGAAAAAAAAAAAAAAGGAAAAAAAAAATTATCAATTCCAGAAAGGGAGGCAAAAAAAAAAAAAAAAGACAATAAAATTGTCAACTAAATACTACAAGAAGAAATGTCAAGTAGAAATACCCAAGATTGAAAATGTCCCAGATAGTAAATGAAAAAAGATCCATTTCTAGTCATCGCAAGTAAAATTTCAGAATTCCAAGAATAAAAGGAATTCCCCAAAGCCTCCAGAAAGCAAAAAAACATTACAAAGGATAATTAATCAGAATGATATAGAACTCCCCAATGAGCTAAACTGAAAGACAATAGAACAATGCCTTCAAAATCCTGAAGGATAATGGTTTTCAACTCCACAGTAGAGTTTAACCAAGGATGAGGAAGGCCTGGTATCTTAGAGATGTCCAAGGCCAGAGGGAGGTGAAGCTCAAGGAAGATTCTAGTGGGACAGGTCTCCATTACAGCACTCTCACATGTAACAAGTCTACGAAGCAGTGCAAGACCAGAGCTCTCAGAAGTGGGGGATGGGTAAATCATCAAACAGTACTGAGTGTCTGAAAACTCTTTTTGAGAGGTATTTTGCAAACGTTTGAAGATGTAGGAAGATTTTGTGGTGTGTTCCAAGAAAATTGAGCCTATAGTAGAAAAAAAAGTCGATTTTTGATTCCAAGGAAAAACAAAGAACTTGATGAGAATGGACAGAAAATTATAGTATACTAACCCAAGAGTGCACAGAATTTACATGGTCAAAAGACTGATAATGCTTATTATATGTTTATCCAATTAAGATGCAGTTAATACAGGGAGGGTACAGGTTTTGGAGAGGAGCCCTAAGTTACAATCTTCAGCAACCATTACAAGGAAGTCAATAGTCTGTACACAATTGAATCAAAGAAGTAGAATATGCACAGTACTCTGAACTGCAGAGATAAATATCAGGGGAAAAAAGCTGGAAAATTTGAAAGTGGTTACCTCTGGAGAACAGGATTGAGAAAGAAAATATGATTTTGGTTATGTTTTAAAGTATTTACAAATATCATAAGCAACAAGTAAGTTAAATGAACATAAAATAGACCAGCAAAATAAAAATATTTCAAAAGTGCTATTGTACCACCTCCTTTTACAGGGCATTAGCTGTTATGTCAAATCCTAAGGACGAATTTTGTCACATATCCTAATCGCACAGATTAGCAAGCAGAGAGCAAAACCAAACAAACAAACAAAACCTTAAATGGAAACAAAGCAACCTTCCTAACTCACCACCACCAAAAGAAGAGAAAAACAACATGAAAAAGTAACCAGAACACAAGTTAATTTGTCACAGAATATCTACAGCTTTATAAAAGAGAAAGTCAAATGCACCATAGCAGCAGTCACAAAGTTCTCCAAATACATATGAGCAAGTCCCGTGAACTGTTCAAAATCAGAGAAAAAGTAGAGTCTGTATTACAAACGGTTAGTTACAGCACTTCTCAGGTCTTTGCCCCAGTACATTATGCATTAGGCTTAGTTGTCTAGAAAGGATGTGCACAGAGTATTTAGAATACCCAACATTAAATGGACATTGATGTAGTTATTACATCAAAAGAAAGATAACATGATTTTGCTTATGTAAGTTAAGTTTCAACAATTACAACAGCATAATACAGTTCTTTAGCAAGATCTCCTTCTTTAGGACAGAGGAGCCACAAGAAACAACCAATAAAGTAATAATGTAGTACTGGATTATTCTTTTCTACTTTAACTTTCAGTCTTGCATCCATTTCCCCTTAGAACGTTGGGATTTTGATGGGGTGACAGCTTTAATATTGCAAATTACATGCTCACTGGTATATTTCAGCCTAGGCAGGGGGATCTCTTCAGGACAGAGATCCTGGCTTTCCTCTTGTTCTCACTGCAGTAATATCTCCTCCTCTTTTCATATTACTTCACTCCATATGCTTCTTCCTCTTGAATTCGTTTGAACATTTTGATCTTAGCGTTTCCTAGAAATGTTTTCATCAGTTGCTTTGCTTCATCACAATTATCTCATAAGGTTTCTCCAGCTCTCCACTATTACAGGGAAAGGATCATTCATTTATCCACAAACCTTAATTATCACACACTGTGCTAGGCAATGGGCTATTGACTGCAGATAACCATAGGAATGAATCTGTAGAGTTTATGGTCTAATGCAAGAGATGGCAAAGACAGTTATTGTAATATAGTATAACAAATGCTATGATTTTTTTAAACACTAACATTGGGGTGTAGGGCCAGAGCTCAGAAAAGGCTGCCTGGGGCATGGATTACTATATCTGGGAGGCAATAGGCAGGAGGGCCACCCAGAGACAGGCCAGGATACTAAAATTATAGGAAACCTTGTGTAGACAGTTTGTAGTTTGCCTGCAACAGGAAATGTTGGGGGAGACTGGTGAGACCTTAGTGAGGCCCAATTCAGGTAATGGGGCATCCTGTACATTCCAGGACACTAGTCCTTTCTCTCACAGAGGAGTCAAGTAGAAATCACTACAGTATTTTAATAAGAGCAGTGTTCTGAAGCAGCCCCACCTATAGTCACCCAAGAGAGAAAGAAATGGCAAGGACTTGAACTGACAGAAGGAAGGTGCAGTGGGGTAAATGGTTTGCACTTGAGAGAATTTGGCTGGTATAATTGGGAGATCTTGTGCCCCACTGACTGAGTTGGATGATGTGTGGAGCTTCCTCGAAATGTGGAAGCCTTGGTGTCCATAGGGACACTTGAACTCCGATTAAAAAAAAAAAAAAAAAAAAGAATGGCTGGTACCAGGGCTAGAGCAGGGAATATACAAGATGGGCCTGGAGCACCATGTAGTACCAGGAAGTAAGAAAGCACAAAAACAAAAACAAAAACAAAACAAAACAAAACAAAAAAACCCACAGTGGACACAGGCAAACAAATATTATGTGATATCCTAAATGGGAAGCTGGAAAAGAAAAATGACATAGATCTCACTATTCCATATATTCCCTTAAGGAATATAAATAAAATACAGACTTCAATTAGTAATAATGTATCAATATTGGCTATTGTGGACAAAGCTGCTATAAACATTGGGGTGCAGGTGTCTCAATCTTTCACTGCATCTGTATCTTTGGGGTAAATCTCCAGCAGTGCAATTGCTGGATCATAGGGCAGGTCTATTTTTAACTCTTCGAGGAAACTCCACACTGTTTTCCAGAGTGGCTGCACCAGTTCACATTCCCACCAACAGTACAGGAGGGTTCCCCTTTCTCCAACATTTCTTGTTTCCTGTCTTGTGAATTTTCAACATTCTCACTGGGATGAGGTGGTGTCTTATTGTGGTTTTGATTTCTGTTTCCCAGATGGCAAGTGAAGCACAGCATTTTCTCATGTGCTTGTTGGCCATATGTATGTCTTCTTTGGTCAAATTTCTGTTCATGTCTTTTGCCCATTTCATGATTGGATTGTTTGCTTCTTTGCTGCTGAATTTAATAAGGTCTCTATAGATCCTCGATACTAGCTAGCCCTTTATCTGATATGTCTTTTGCAAATACCTTCTCCATTCTATTCTGTAAGTTATCTTTTAGTTTTGACTGCTTCTTTTGCTGAGCAGAAGCTTTTAATCTTGATGAAGTCCCAACAGTTCATTTTTGCTCTTGTTTCCCTTGCCTTCATAGATATATCTTGCAAGAAGTTTCTGTGGCCAAGTTCAAAAAGGGTGTTGCCTGTGTTCTCCTCTAGGATGTTGATGGATTCTTGTCTCACATTTAGATTTTTCATCCATTTTGAGTTTATTTTTGTGTGTGGTGTAAGAGAAGGGTCTAGTTTCATTTTTCTTCAAGTGGCTGTACAATTTTCCCAGCACCATTTATTGAAGAGACTGTCCTTTTCCAGTGGGTAGTCTTTCTTACTTTGTCCAATATTAGATGACAATAGAGTTGAGGGCCCATTTCCGGGTTCTCTATTCTGTTCCATTGATCTATGTGTCTGTTTTTGTGCCAGTATGACACTATCTTGATGATCACAGCTTTGTAGTACAACTTGAAATCCGGTATTGTGATGCCCCAGCTCTGTTTGTTTGTTTGTTTCTTTGTTTCTTTTTTCAATATTTCCCCTGGTTATTCAGGGTCTTTTCTGATTCCATACAAGTCTTAAGATGATTTGTTCTATCTCTCTGAAGAAAGTCCATGGTATTTTCATAGGGATTGCACTGAACGTGTAAATTGCCCTGGGTAACATTGACATTTTCACAATATGAATTCTTCCACCCCATGAGCATGGAATACTTTTCCATCTCTTTGTGTCTTCCTCAATTTCTTTCAGAAGTGTTCTGTAGTTTTTAGGATATAGATCCTTTACCTCTTTGGTTAGGTTTGTTCCTAGGTATCCTATGCTTTCGGGTGCAATTGTAATGGGATTGACTACTTAATTTCTCTGTCCTCAGTCTCATTGTTAGTGTAGAGAAATGCCACTGACTTCTGGGCATTGATTTTGTATCCTGTCACACTGCCAAGTTGCCGTATGAGTTCTAGCAATCTTGGGGTGGAGGCTTTTGGGTTTTCTATGTCATCTGAGAAGAAGGACAGTTTGACTTCTTCTTTGCCAATTTGAATGCATTTTCTTTCTTTTTGTTGTCTGATTGCTGAGGCCAGGACTTCCAGTACTATGTTGAATAGCAGTGGTGAGAGTGGACATCCCTGTCTTGTTCCTGATCTTAGGGGAAAGTCTCCCAGTGCTTCCCCATTGAGAATGATATTTGCTGTGGGCTTTTCATAGATGGCTTTTAAGATGTTGAGGAATGTTCCCTCTATCCCTACACTCTGAAGAGTTTTGATCAGAAATGGATGCTGTATTTTGTCAAATGTTTTCTCTGCATCTATTGAGAGGATCATAGGGTTTTTGTTTTTTCTCTTGTTGATGTGATCTATCACGTTGATTGCTTTATGAGTGTTGAACCAGCCTTGCATCCCAGGGATAAATCCCACTTGGTCATGGTGAATAATCTTATTAATGTATCGTTGGATGCTATTGGATAGTATCTTGTTGAGAATTTTTGCATCTGTGTTCATCAGGGAGATTGGCCTATAATTCTCCTTTTTGGTGGGGTCTTTGGTTTTGGAATTAAGGTGATGCTGGCCTCAGAGAAAGAGTTTGGAAGTGTTCCATCCCTTTCTTTCGGAACAACTTTAGTAGAGTAGGTATTGTTTCTCCTTTAAACGTTTGATGGAATTCCCCAGGGAAGCCATCTGGCCCTGGACTTTTGTGTCTTGGGAGGTTTATGGTGACTGCTTCAATTTCCTCCCTGGTTATTGGCCTGTTCAGATTTTCTATTTATTCCTGTTCCAGTTTTGGTAGTTTGTGGTTTTCCAGAAATGAGTCCATTTCTTCTAGATTGTGTAATTTATTGGCGTATAGCTGTTCATAATATGTTTTTAAAATAGTTTGTATTTCCTTGGTATTGGTGGAGATCTCTCCTTTTTTATTCATGATTTTATTAATTTGAGTCTTTTCTCTTTTGTTCTTAAAAAGGCTGGCTAATGGTTTATCTATCTTATTAATTCTTTCCAAGAACCAACTCCAGTTTTGTTAATCTGTTCCACAGTTCTTCTGGTCTCTATTTCATTGAGTTCTGCTTGAATCTTTATTAACTCTCTTCTTCTGCTTGGTGTAGGTTTTATTTGCTGTTCTTTCTCCAGTTCCTTTAGGTGTGAGGTTGGCTTGTATATTTTGAGTTTTTTACAATTTTTGAGGGATGCTTGTATTGAGATGCGTTTCCCTCTCAGGACTGCTTTTGCTGTATAGCAAACATTTTAAATGGTTGTATCCTCATTTTCTTTAGTTTCCATGAATCTTTTTAATTCTTCTCTAATTTCCTGGTTGACCCATTCATCTTTTAGTAGGATGCTCTTTAACCTCCACGTGTTTGAGTTTCTTCCAAATTTCTTCTTGTGATTGAGTTCAAGTTTCAAAGCATTATGGTCTGAAAATATGCAGGGGACGATCCCAATCTTTTGGTATCAGTTGAGACCTGATTTGTGACCCAGTATGTGGTCTATTCTGGAGAAAGTTCCATGTGCACTTGAGAAGAATGTGTATTCAGTTGTGTTAGGATGTCAAGTTCTGTAAATATCTGTGAAATCCATCTGGTCCAGTGTATCATTTAAAAGCTCTTGTTTCTTTGGAGATGTTGTGCTTGGAAGATCTGTCATTTGCAAAAAGTGCCACGTTGAAGTCTCCCAGTATAAGTGTATTATTGTCTAAGTATGTCTTTACTTTGGTTATTAATTGATTGATACACTTTGCAGCTCCCACATTTAGGGCATAAATACTCATGATTGTTAGGTCCTCTTGTTGGATAGATCCTTTTGGTATGATATATTATCCCTCTTCATCTCTTACAACAGTCTTTGGGATAAATTTTAATTTATCTGATATGAGGATGGCTACCCCTGCTTTCTTTTGAGGACCATTTGAATGGTAAATGGTTCTCCAACCCTTCATTTTCAGGCTGTAGGTGTCCTTAGGTCTAAAATAAGTCTCGTGGAGACAGCAAATAGATGGGTCTTGCTTTTTTATCCATTCTGAAACCCGGTGTCTTTTGATGGGATCATTAAGCCCATTCACATTCAAAGTAACTATTGCAAGATATGAATTTAGTGTCATCATACTACTATTCCGTCCCTGTTTTTGTGGATTATTTCTTTGGGCTTCCTCTTTCTTTCACAGAGTCTTCCTTAATATTTCTTGCAGAGCTGGTTTGGTGGTCACATTCTTTCAGTTTCTGCCTATCTTGGAAGCTCTTTATCTCTCCTTCTTTTCTGAAGAGAGCCTTGCTGGATAACATATTCTTGGCTGCATGTTCTTCTCATTTAGGACCTGAATATATCCTAGTGGCCCTTTCTGACCTGCTGGGTCTCTGTGGAGAGGTCTGCTGTGAATCCAATATTTCTCCCCATATAAGTTAGGTATCTCTTGTCTTTTGCTGCTTTAAGGGTTTTCTCTTTATCTTTGGAATTTGCAAGTTTTACTATTAAATGTCGAGATGTTGAACAGTTTTTAGTGGTTTTAGCTGGGGATCTCTCTATCTCCTGGATCTGAGTGCCTGTTTCCCTCCCCAAATTAAGGAAATTCTCAGCTATGTTTTGTTCAAATATGCTTTTTGGTCCTCTGGCACTCTCAGCTCCCTCTGGAACCCCAATTAAACGTAGATTTTTCCTTCTGAGGCTGTCTTTTATTTCCCTTACCTTTTCTCAAGGTCTTTTAATTGTTTTTCTCATTTTCCCTCATCTTCCTTCCTTGCCATCTACTTGTCTTCTATGTCACTCACTCTTTCTTCTACCTCGTTAACCCTCGTCATTAGGAACTCCAGTTTGGATTGCATCTCATTTAATTGATTTTTAATTTTGGCCTGATCAGATCTAATTTCTGCAGTTTTGAGGCCTCTTGAATTCTTTATGTTTTTTTCCAGAGCTGCCAGGAGCTTTGTAATTGTGCTTCTGAATTGGCTTTCTGACATCGAATTGTAATCCAAATTCTGTAACTCTGTGGCAGAGAATACTGTTTCTGTTTCTTTCCTTTGTGTTGAGGTCTTCTTACTAGTCCTTTTGCTCAGTGCAGAGTGGCTGTATGAGCAGAGTGAGTCAAGAATATTAAGCACAACCTAAGTAAATTTCACCCTAGATGATTCTGCTGAGGTCAGAAACCAGAAATTGAAAACAGATCAGAATGAAATAAAACAAAGGACCACTAAAGTGAAAATCAAATTTTAAAACAAAGTAGTAAAAAATAAAAGGCGAAAAATCCCAAAGAAGAAAAAAAAAGAGAAAAAAGCAAAAGTAAAGAGTAAAATAAAAGAGAAAGAAAGAAAACGGGAGAAGAAAGACAGGGTGCTGACTGGGAGATGATGGTGGTGACAGAGTTGTAGTGGAGGGAGAATGCAGTGTCCCTGGAGGGTTCTGAGGGTGATCCTCTTGGTTCTGAGTTATTAAGTTCTGTATGTTAGAAGATGCTCATTCCCATATTTGTATAAACCAGCAATATTTGTACAGAGACCCAACACTGACCAATAAAACATAAACGAGATAAAAGAGGGGAGCCAAATGGGAATGAGGAATCTCACAAAATGAACCAGCATGATATTCCATTTGGTTCTGGGTGCATGCTGGTCATGTTTTAGAAAGTATTAATTTCTGCCATTTTGGAACAAAATGAGGCAGAGAAAACAAAGATCACAAAAAAAAAAAAGGACAACAACATATCTTGTATATCTCTCAAAATTAAATTGAGTATGTTGAAGGGAATCTAGAAGTGGAAAATGTATCCAAGACCTGTA
This sequence comes from Canis lupus dingo, assembly GCF_003254725.2. NCBI lineage: Eukaryota > Metazoa > Chordata > Mammalia > Carnivora > Canidae > Canis > Canis lupus. The sequence continues at coordinate 33,387,157 of NC_064245.1, forward strand.
ATTGTAGAACTATGAAAGTCAGAAAGGAAGAAACTTAACAATGAAGAGGTGGTCAAATATTGTAGTTAAGGTGGGAAAAGAGAAAAAAATATTGGACATTTTTAGTTTGATATAAAAACAAGTTGTACTGGAGAAAGGGAGGAAAAAGGTGGGATACCATCTAGTTCTATATACTATAAATCCCTCAACTTCCTCTGGAGCTTTTCAGCACTGCTCTTCAAGAACTTGCTCTTCCCCTGTTTTTCCAGCTGGTCTTCTGGGGGAGGGGCCTGCTGTCCTGATTCTCAGGTGTGTGCACCTAGGGGAGATGCCCCTCCCCTTGCTGGGTGCTGGGCTCAGTGGGAGCTGTTTACCCCGTGAGGCCTCTGTTCCTTGGTGGCCCAGCCTCTCCCAGGCACAAAGTGACATCAAGAGGAATGACTCTGGTGGCAGCCAGGTCTCCAGCTCTGGAGTCAGCTCCCCACAGTAACCACCCGCAATCTCCCAGTCCGCACTGTCCTAGGTGCTCCCGGGGCGGGGCGGGGGGGGGGGGCGCTAATCTGCACAGCTTAGGGGCGCCCGGCGGCAGGAAAGTCCTGGCTGTCCTGTGCCCTCTCCGCTCCCCGCTTCTCCCATCCTGGGGGGAGCACAGGATCGTGGGCTGTGTCTGATCCATGCCCTAGGATCCCGGGTCTGTGCTGCTGGAATCGTGCTCCCAGGGCTTCGGCTACCGAAGGCAGCAGGGCATAGACCCCTCTGGCCGGAGCCCCCACCTGACCTACGGGCTTCTCCCCAAGGCCCCGCTGGGTGCATACTCCAGCCCTTTACCAAGATTGGCCGCGATGCACTCTCCCCCGGGCGCGCTTTTATTAGTGACCCCAGGAAACTGGAGGCATCTCCGCCCCTCCTGCGGTTCTGCCCAATTTCCCTGAGTGCTTCTCCCTTTGTGAAGAATCCGGTGCAGATTTTTAAAGTTCCTGCTTCTCCGGGGCTGGGCTTTCCTGTCCTGGAGGCTCCTGCCACCCACCTTAGCCCAGCTCCTCGGGGGGCCCCATCTTCATTTGATTCTTTTTTTTTTCCCCCACCTTCCTCCCTTGTTAGAAGCAAAAACCCTTCTCTGTAGTGTTCTGGCCGTTCTCTCTTTAAATCTCGGGTTGGATTTGTAGGTGTTCAGGATGGTTTGAAAGTTATCCAGGTAAGTTGGGGGGACCAGCTTGCCCGGCCTTTTCAATTTATCTTATCTTTAGCCAGTGGGAAGATATTGAAATTTCTTCCTAATTTCTTTGGGTATATGTTTAATAGTCTTTAATAAATTGTTTGCATTCTGCTATAACAAGATATTCCAGGCTTATCTTATACATTTCCTGCTTTAAACCTAGAATGACCATTCAAAAAGTCCTGATTCCCTTTACTGCCAAATAGCATTTAACGACTACTATCTGGATTCTAGGAGTACTCATTACTGCTAGATTTGACATTGTTTATAGGCTTTTTAAGTGGAGCAACGTGGGAAATGTGTGGGGTTTTTTGAAGCTAAAATACAGCCTGGGTGCACACTGATACATTTAATTCAAATTTAGGACTACATGATTTTATTCAACTTCATCAGTGTTAAAACCATATATTATCTCTCTGGTGGTTAAAAATCCCGGGCAGCCCCGGTGGCGCTGCGGTTTGGCGCCGCCTGCAGCCTGGGGTGTGATCCTGGAGACCCGGGATCGGTCCCACTTCGGGCTCCCTGTGCGGAGCCTGCTTCTCCCTCTGCCTGTGTCTCTGCCTCTCTCTCTCTCTGTGTCTATGACTAAATAAATAAAATCTTAAAAAAAAAAAAGAAAAGAAAATTCCAGTTCCCTGACTTAATTCTTCATTTACTTTGTTCTGAAACACACACGTAGCAGGCCTAGTATCAGAACAACAACAGTAGGAAGTGGTGTTTTTTTAAAGCATGTTCCTCAAAACATAAGTTTTGATTTTTCTCTAGGTCCAGTAGTCTGGACATGGCTTAACTGGATCCTCTTTGTAGGGTCTAAATGAGACTAACATCAAAGTATCACTTGGCTGTGTTCTCATTTGGAATCTCAACTGGGAGAGAATCTGCTCTAAGAACATTTAGGTTACTTGTAGAATTTAGTGTTTCCAGATTTTAAGAAGGCTGATACGAGGTATATTTTTACATGGCAAGTACTGGGTAGGCTGAGAAATAGCCAGTTCCTTTGAACAGGTCACTTGCTCTTCTTTGGCTCATAGTCCATATTCTCCTTACTGTATGCTGCCATTTATCATGCTTGCACAGTTGTTCTTCTCACATCTAAGCAACATCAATTATTTGTAGTATCTGCCTGGCCTCTCTTGGCATTTGAGTTTTATAACTTCTGGTCTAAATATATAATATTACTTCATTCCTTTCCTTAGGGCATGGTGTCTATGCTCTCTCACCCCTTGTGAAATTCTAACCATCATTTTATCCCAAAGATTGTAAGGAATCATAATAATCTATCTTTGGCCACTGAAAATTTTCTAATCATCCATGGGCTTTGTGCTTATCAGTTGATATTCCTTGACCAGGATCCTAGTGTTAAGGCTTTTAGTTGCCACTGCCATTGGTGGAGGCCAAGTCTTGAAGCCATATCTTGCTGTTATCAGAATGTTAACTTTTAGTAAACTTCTTTAAATCTCTAACTTCCTTGAATGTGTTTCATATAGTATAGATATTCACCTTAGTCAAAGGTAGCCTGAGGTTAGAGATTCCATTTTCATAAAAATGTTAGTTATCCTCCCTGGTTATCTCAATACTCTCAGTAGGTTGTGCTATCCCAAACTGATCACTCAGTTGGCCTTTAAAAGAAAAAAAAGAAGAAAGAAAAAGAAAAATAATCTGAGGTCATCCATAGCTTGTAATGCAGAGAATATGCTGCCTTAGGGAAGGATGGTTATTCATTTTTGGACTACATTTCACTTTATTTATTGTCTCTATGTAGCATAATTCTTACAGGCAACAGGAGAGTAGCATTCCTACAGATTATTTTATGATTTGGGGGCACTACAAACATCAGCCCTGTCATGGCCAATATACGAGAAATCAAATGCCTGGAAGTTGGTTTTCTCTTCAGTAAAGTGGAGCTTGCATTTCGGTTCATTATTTGAAGCTGAACTGAGATATTCTTGATTGCTTTAAAGCAGATGCTCATAGACTACAGATATCTTTGCCCTTAGAGAGTACTCAGATTTGAACCTCACAGCTTCAGGGAGTCATATCTTAAAGATTAGCTCCACTTCCTTTTGGTGATACCCATTCTGTTTCCATCATCTCTATAATTTCCCTTTGAGAAGCTGGTAAATAAGTTATTCAATCAACAGCTACATGCATAACTACACGATTGATTCCAGAATCGTGTAGCTAATGTGACTAAAAGAGACCGTTGTAGAAGCTCCAGCATAGGTCAGCCCAACCAGCCACTCCCACAATAATACTGGGCACTATGGTAAATACTGTGCCATCTACTCTTATAAGCACTTTATTTATATATTTAGAAAGGTTATATAATTTGCCCAAAGTCCTAAAGCTAGAGCATAACTGAACTGGGATATGAACTCGGGCAATTTGTTTCGTCTACAATATTATATAATCCTAAAATGCATAGTATATAAGATCTGCTTTGGATAAATATTAATAAAAACACTTATGTGCTAGGCACTGTAGTATATGCTTCATATGTAGTATTCCATATGATTAAAAGAACAACCCTGTGAAATAAAGTATATTATTACTATTATCATCTTATTTCAGAGGTGAAGAAACCGACACATAGAAAGAGGATGTAACTTGTTCTATGTCTCACAGAGAAGTGGATTCAAACCTAACATCTGCACTGTTAACCAATATACTAGAAAGTGGGTAGAGGAATGTATTTATCCACATGACCCTGCTCTGCATTTAGTAAAAAAGAAAAGCAAAACGGAGAGAAAGCCAGAGCAGCATCATTTCAGAAAAAACCCTCTCTTACAGTATGAATACATGGACAGCGTGTGCTCTGCACATAAGGCTGATCTGGCTCCATGGCCCCATATACCAATAGTGTCAATAGGCCATGGTACTAAAAGGTGACTGTTTAGCAACTGATCCACAGTCAAAGTAGATAAAGGCTGATGATTATGCTTGAAGCTCAGCAAAACAATATACCTTCTGTACCTAACTTGTCTCTTTCACTCTCCCTTTATAATTCATTTTGATATTTGGAAAATAGGATATGTTTACCATTGAAAGCAAGCTCAATAATTGTTTCAAAAACATCAAAGTGACCCCAAAAGCCAGTCTAGCCCACTTCTAGTAACATTTTGGGCACAGGTGGGCCTGTGTCATAGGCATGGCGTGTAGCATGGAATTGGTTTCCTTTCTCTTTCCCCTCAAACTTTCTTCTAAGAACCATCCTAACCTTGCATATTGATATTGCCTAATAGAGAATCTGTGAAATCTCCCCTTTTCCTTTTTTTGTCAGTGAAGCTTTTGTTGAGGATTGGAATATGCTAATGACTAAAAAAGTATGCTGATAACTACATGAAAAAATACAGATGAATTCTCACCTTCTTAGGTATAAGATATCTTTGTGATGGTTGAACATCTTGGCACATTTTCTTTGTCATTGAGTACAGCAAAATGACAGACATTTATTAAGCATCATCCATGTCTTGAATCCAAGTCTTGAATGATCAATACAGTGGGAGAAATAAAGATAACTTATATCCAACCTCTCTTCTCAAACAGCTTAGTGTGTAGCTGGAGAGAAATACATCCATGAAAATTAAGATTTAAAATTTAAAGCTGCATAGAACAGGACCCAAAAGAGTGAGTGTAGGCTAAGAGAAAGATAAGGTGAATGGGGTTAGGGGCACCTGGGTGGCTCAGGGGTTGAGCCTCTGCCTTTGGCTTCAGGTCGTGATCCTGGGGTCTGGGATAGTGTCCCCCATCAGGTCCCCACAAGGAGCCTGCTTCTCCCTCTGACTATGTCTCTGCCTCTCTGTGTCTTTCATGAATAAATAAATAAAATATTTTAAAGAAAAAAAAAGAATGGGGGCTAACTTAAGTTACTGAAAGGGTTAGTGACCCACTTCTGAAAGGTAGCCATGCATCCATCCATCTGAAATTTGCTGAACACCCAGGTGGCTGAATCCTTTCTTGCTGACTAACATAGACCTGCCTGTGAAGCTCAAATTTTAGGGAAGGAATTAAAATCCAGATTGGTGAAGGTGGAATGGCTGAGGTATATAGAGGGCAGCAGTGAGGAGGCAAACTCTAGAGCAGTTTGACTCATGTAAGATCATAGTGGAATGGCCTGTGTTTATATATCTTTACAGAGCCTGGGAACAAATTGCCAAGTTGATGATTTCTACTGAGGTAGTTACAGACACTTTCAGATGTTGTAAAACCATGGTTTCCCTGTTCAAAACAGCTTGCAGAATGAAATGATTGAAATGACTGTCGTAAGAAATCATATTTAACTTAGTATATCTTGTTCACCTTGCTTTATTTCCTGTGATCTTCATAGTAATCCTGTGACGTCCCATTTTACAGGTGAGCTAATGGAGCTCAGAGAGTCAATTAGACTGAACCAGAAAGCTCAGTGGAACTGTTTTATGAATCTGAGTCCAGGATATACACAGCTGAACCACCCTGTTTCTCATCATGTGGAGAAGAGTCATTTTTCCATACAGTCAAGACAGCCTTCTAGATGATGTGATCAGGGATTGGAGAAAGAAATTAGGCCCTTGTTGTCCTTGATTGATTATTGTAGACCTTGTCAGTTTTGTCTTTTATTAAGAGGAAACCATTCTCCGAAACATTATCAGTCATTCACTGTGTGAATAAATACCTCATTTTGAATTGCAGCTCTCCTAGGGGAGGATAGGAGTGGAGAGAGGCACAGAAAACTCTCTGGTGGGAAAAGCTGTGGGTGCACTGAGTAAACCGCATGCCTTGGACCCAATCTGCTGGAGATTCTCTCACACTTAGAAAATCCTGGAGGGATTATTGTGATTCCTTTGAAAAGAATATATTTTGAAAGCTTGCCCTATCTTTTCTTTTTCTCTTTCAGCAATGTGCTGAGACTGCCTGTTTGATGCCTTATAATTACATTTTCATTCTAATTATAGCTGCTTCTTTCTAAAAATCTCAATTCCTTCCAATATGACTCAATGTTTGCTTACTAGTCAGTATAGGCTTGTTTTTTTTTTTTTCCTGCAAGTGTTCATAGACATTGGCTTTTAATGATAGAAGCCAGCTGCTTTTCCAAAACATCTTTATTTAATTATATTACCTCTTTTGATCCCAAAGAGATTCAGTCTCCAGATATGCCAAAGGTATTTTAAAAAATAGTTTTTAAAGGAAAAAAAAGAGCTAAGATCTATCACTGGTAGATTCAGCAGCCACTGTTGCACAATAAAAGGTAATTCAAACATAGGTAAAGAAGTAGCCTTGTTAGCTGGAGTGCTATCTTCCTGGAAGTGAGATTATTTCTCAAAGTAAAGCATGGGGAAAAGCAGCTGTCCACTACATGGCTTATGTGTAGGTGCCTCAAAGCCTGCTCACGACCACGTAAGCACCAAATGCAAGATAGGACCTAACTTTGTAGTTGACTACTTCTTAATAGAATTGAAGGAAGCAATAATAAGATGTATTAGGAGCTTCAAAATGGCATATACAGTAAAAAGAAAACTGCCATATGTGATGCAGCAGAGGTAATCAGAGAAAGTTGTTGCTGATTACAGTGGAATGAAAGCTGCCTTTTCTTAGGCCAAATCCATTAGAAAATTAGAGAAGCAGAATCTCACATTACTATAGGAACCAGGAGTATAACATAATACCAGTAAATAGCAAATTGAGAGAATGGAATTTTTTCATTTTATACTCTCTAAACACTTTATGTACATTACCCTATTGGATCTTAACAAATATTCTAGAGGTAAATATTGTTCACTTCAGAGATGAGGAAACTGGGGCTCAGTGGGGCTAGGTAACTTAGCCAAAATTATGCAGCACTTAGAAAAGGTGGAACTCCCAACCAAGTCCTGTCTGACTTGGTGAATGCACCTTAATATCTATCTTAAAGACACATGTTGAGGTACATCTAGTCATCAAGTCTTATATGTCAGTGGTGGTCAGTATAGTACTGTTGATACAATACTTCTGAGTCTTTGCCTTCTGATCACCCTCATGACTGCACTTCCTGACTGTGGTTGACTGTGGCTGCCTAACCAGGTAAGGTCATGGGCTTTTCACAGAAGTAATGGGTGTCACTTCCAGACCTGAGCATCAGATATCTAATGTGAGGCCCTTCCAAGCTCTTTATCCCCATGCTGTGGTGAATCATCCCAGAGTGGAGCAAGACCCCAGTAAGGATGGCAGAGTGTTGCACCCTGCCAACCTGCTATGGAAAATGCTGAGTGAATGAGAAATAACATTTGTTGTTGTAGGCCAAAGAAATTATGAGGTTTTCTTTTTCAAAAACTTAGTTTGCCCATTCAGATGGATTCAGAAATTGCTACTAGGAATGGATGACATAAGAATCAAATACCTAAAATATGCAGCATTGGTTTCAAGGCTGACAGTAGATGACAAGGAAAACATTCTCTTGAGTCTCGATCTGTGTTATGCAGTGATGTACATTTGTTTTGTTTTGTTTTTTTTTTTTTTGTACATTTGGTTTTGATGAGCAACAATTTGGAAGGCAGAGCAGGTACTACAGACCTTATGGCCAGGGGAAAGATCAGAAAACAGATGTCAATAGTGCATGTTGCTTTGGTATTGACTGCATTTGACAAGGCCTTAAAAGAAAGACATGACCCCAAAAAACAAGTGGTTGTTTACAAGTAGAAATTTAAGGCACTAAAATAAATTCACAAATTCAGGGACTTACCAAGTGGGAAAATGCAAGTACTTCTTGAATTCAAATTCTAAAGGTTAAAACTGAGAAGCATCTTGATCAACAAAATCTGGTTATAATAGACCAGTGTCAAGTACACAATTCAGAATACAGCCATTGTAATCACTACTAAAACTAACACCCAGTAAGCTCTTCTAACTGGGCATGAAGGCTCAGAGAAAGAAATACAGATGTAGTGCTCACACTGGAGCATGACTGGGAAAAGCACCCACACTGAAAGTACTCACAGTTGAGAGAAGAAATGATGTCAAGAAAGAGGAGGCTGAAGGCAGAGGAAGAGGGGGCAAAGAAACAAACCACACTTAACCAGTGTGTCTAGAGAGCTGTGAGTGCAGCTGTAGGAACAGCTGTAAGGACGTACTGTTGGTGGCATCATGCTTCAAAAAGCCTACTTGATGTCAGAAGACTTGCACTGCCAAAATAATCACAAAGATCCAAACACATGAACCTGAACAAAGTTTCAGTAACTGTGTGCAGCTTAACCAATTAAATCTATGAACAGGGCTAAGAAATCTGCTCAGCCCCTACAAAGGAATATTCTCCAGTGCCCACTGCAGAAGGTTCCAAGGAAGGTAACAGAAAGGGAAGCTCAGCCCTGCTTCCATGGACAAAACCAAGGCTGTTGGACAAAGTACTGAGGAGACCCTGTCAGAGAATGGTGGGGACCCTTCCAAGAGATGGCATCCCTCAGAGCATTGGCATGGACCAGTTCCTACGATCTTCCCAGTGGGTTGGAGACAAGACAAGCAGTTGGTCATTTTATTTAAGTCTACAGATAAAGAGGAACTGCATTTGAGACTTGACAGAGAGGCTTCTACATATTACACAGAATGATGGAACTATGAACTAAATGCTATGCATAGGAAAGCCCGTGTGTTGTCTCCCTGCAGGAAGGAGAGGAAGCCAAACACTGTGATTGGAGTGCTTTTCATAAAATATCATCACCCTATGCCTTCCCGATAGGCGGTGGGATTGTATATCCTAGACCCATATAGTTGGGTAGGTTTGGGGGACTAGTTCAGACCGAGATAGATACTACTTTCACATTTAATTGTCAGTTAGATATTCTTTATTGACTTTTCCTCTGCCCTGGGAAACAACATGAGAGCTGGTTCCAGGCTATTCCAGGAGCCTGGGCCCACAGAGTGAAGTGCATATGTAGCCCTGGGTTACCAGGGAACATCAGCAGGGGTACCTGGGATGTCCAAGGCCAGTGAGATTCAGACCATGGCAGCCCCTGGACAGTGATCCTGAACCAAGGCTAGTCCCTGAATACAGAATCTCATTAGAGATCATGTGTCCCTTTTTTGCAGAAATCACAGCTTCTTCTATGAATTCTAATCTCTATATTTTAAGGTGGAGTGAGAATTTAAAGATACTGGTGAACAGAGTACCAGACCCACTATGCTTTTTCATTGTCTGGCCAACATGAGTTTAGTTTACAAAGAAAAAATCATTCTTTCTTTGTTTAACTCATATTTCATGTGTACTTTAAATAACAGTATATGTGATCATAATAAAAACTGCCTTTGTCCTTGGCAGATTTGGACAGCGTATAACTCAGTAAGAGTAGAAACCCTCAGCTGGTGGGTGCATGAAGGGTGGTTGTGATGATGGAAGGGCATACTCTGTCCCATAAGCCAATCAGGGAGAGGTCAGTTAAGGAGCATATGTGTGGATTTGAGATCATGAAATAAGGAGCAACAGATGTGACTTGGATATCATAGTCCATAACATTAACACAATCTAGTGACGTATGGAGGGAAAGTCCTCTTTCATCCTTTGAAATCTGTTTTTTTTTTTTTTTTATCATAAATGGTGTTTGTTATCTGTGTCCAGTGGAGGAGACCAAAGCTGCTGTACTTAACTGTTTACAGAATAGTCCCATGCATCTCATTATTTTAACAAGGTTTATTTGATATTCTTAATTGATTTTGAATTAGGTATTTTGTCTATAAAACTGGATTTACACTTGTGTGAGAATTAGAAGATATGGAATTTTAAAAAAAGAAGATATGGAATGTATATCTACTTTTAAGTTCCCACATATTTAAGTATAATTAAAATTTAAATAAGTCAATTTTGGAAGTTTGAAAAAAAAATTCTGTGGGGGCTTTTCTACTTGTGTTAAAACACACATAACAAAATTTATTTGAACTATTTTCAGTCTCCAATTCAGGGTCATTAATAATTTCAAGTTGCACCACTATCACCACCATGTATCCAAAGAATTTTCTTCATCTTCCCAAATTGAAATTTTGTACCCATTAAAAAATAACTCCCCATTCCCTGTGTCTTCCAAACCCTGGCAACCACAATTCTACTTTCTGTCTCTATGAATTTGACTACTCTAGGTGTCTCATGTAAGTGGAATCACACAACCTGTGTACTTTTGTCGCTGACTTAATTCTTTTAGCATAATGTCTTCTGGGTTCATTCATGTAGCATATGTCAGGCTCTCCTTCTTAATGTTGAATAATATTCCATTGTAATATGGGTATACCAAGTTTATTTACCCATTTATCTCTCAATGGTTACTTGGGTTGCTTCCACTTTTGGCTCTTGTGAATAATGCTGATATGAAGAGATCTGAGTTCCTGCTTCTAAATCTTTTGGTTATGTACATACTAGAAGTGAAATTGCCACATCATAGCATAATTCTATTTTTAATATTTTGAGAAACTGCCATAGCATTTTCCATAGCAGGTCCACATTTCACATTTTCATCAAGAGTGCACAAATGTTCCAGTTTCTACACGTTTTTACTAATGTTTGTTACTTACTATTATATTACTCAGCCATTAGAAATGACAAATACCCACCATATGCTTCAATGTGGATGGAACTGGGGGGCATTATGCTGAGTGAAATGAGTCAATCGGAGAAGGACAAACATTATATGGTCTCATTCATTTGGGGAATATAAATAATAGTGAAAGGGAATAGAAGGGAAGGGAGAAGAAATGGGTAGGAAATATCAGAAAGGGAGACAGAACATAAAGACTCCTAACTCTGGGAAACGAACTAGGGGTGGTGGAAGGGGAGGACGGCAGGGGGTGGGGGTGAATGGGTGACGGGCACTGAGGGGGGACTTGACGGGATGAGCACTGGGTGTTATTCTGTATGTTGGCAAACTGAACACCAATAAAAATAAATTTATTATTAAAAAATAAAAATAAAAACAAAAACTAAAAAATAAATAAATAATTTTTTTTCCAGTAACTATCCTTTTGAGTGTGAAGTGATATCTCATTGTGCTTTTGATTTGCAGTTCCCTGGTGATGAGTGATGTTGAACATTTTTACATGTGCTTACTGGCCTTTCATATGCCTTGAGAAATAGCTACTTGTGTTCTTTGCCAGCTTTTAAATCAGGTTTTGTTTTGTTTTCAGTTGTTGAGTTGTAGTTCTTTTTTTTTTTTAAGATTTTATTTATTTATTCATGATAGTCACACACAGAAAGAGAGAGAGAGAGGCAGAGACACAGGCAGAGGGAGAAGCAGGCTCCATGCAGGGAGCCTGACGTGGGACTTGATCTCGGGTCTCCAGGATCACTCCCTGGGCCAAAGGCAGGCGCCAAACCGCTGCGCCACCCAGGGATCCCTGTAGTTCTTTATATATTCTGAATATGAACCCCTAATCAGGCATATGATTTCCAAATCTTTTCTCCTATTCTGTAGGTTGCCTCTTCACTCTGTTGATAATATCCTTGCACAAAAGTTTTTAATTTCATGTAGTTCAACTTATCTATTTTTCCTTTAATGCCTGTGCTATGGTGTCATATCCAGGAAATCACTGACAAATCCAGTGTTATGAAGCTTTTTCCCTATAATTTCTTCTTGGAGTTTTATAGTTTTAGCTCTTACATTTAGTTCATTAATAAATTTTGAGTTTTGTCTATGGTGTAAGGTAAGTGTCCAACTTCATCATTTTCACATGTGGCTGTCTTGTTTCTCAACATTCATTGAAAAAACTGTTCTTTCCCACATTAATAGTATTGGTACCCTTGTAGAAAATCATCTGATTATATATGTGTGAGTTTATTTCTGGGCACTCTTTTATATTTCATTGGTCTATATGTCTGTCTTTGTTAACAGTATTGCACTATTTTGTGTACTGTACTTTGTAGTAAAGTTTGAAATTGGAAAGTGTGAGAACTCTAAATTTGCTCTTCTTAAGATCTTTTTGGGGCAGCCCCGGTGGCTCAGTGGTTTAGAGCTGCCTTCAGCCCAGGGCGAGATTCTGGAGACCCGGGATGGAGTCCGACATCGGAAAAAAAAAAAAAGATCTTTTTGGCTATTCGGAGGATTTTTCTTTTCTATTTTGGCAAAAGGCATTGTTGGGAAGCAGACAGAGACTGCATTGAATTTGTAGGTCACTTTTGGTGGTGCTGACATCTTAATACTCTCTTTTAATCCATGAACACAGAATCTCTTTCCATATATTGGTGTCTAATTTCTTTTAACAACACTTTGCAGTTTTTAGTGTATAAGGTTTTTTGCCTATTTGTTTAAAATTAGTACTAAGTATTTTATTATTTTTGATATTATCGTAAATGGAGTTGTTTTCTTAATTTCTTTTTTGGATTTTTCATTGTTTAATTTTTACATGATTTTTCATTGGATTTTCAGTGTATAGAAACACAACTGATTTTTAAGTGTTGATTTTGTAATCCTGTAGCTTTGCTGAATTAATTTATAGTTTTAATTTTGTGTCTCTGTGTGTGTGTAATCTTTAGGGTTTCTACATGTAAGATCATGTTTTTTTCCTAAAGAGTTCATTTTACTTCTTCAAATTTGGCTGCCTCTTAATTTCTTTTTCTTTCATAATTGCTTTGGCTAAGACTGCTAGCACTACAATGAATAGAAGTTGTAAAATAAGCATCCTTGCTTTGTTCCTGATCTTCAAGTAGAAGTTTTTAGTCATTCATTAATGAGTATGTTAGCTGTGGACTTTTTATAGATGGCCTATATTATGTTGAAATTGTTTCCTTCTGGTTCTTTGCTCAATGTTTTTGTCATTAAAGGGTATTGAGCTCCATTACATGCTTTTTCTGCATCAGCTGAGATGACAGTGTAATTTTTTTCTCCTTCATTCTGTTAATGCAGCACATTACACTGATATTCATATTTTGAACCATCCTTGTTTTCCCACTTGGTCATGCTGTGATCCTTTTAATGTGCTATTGAATTCTGTTTGATAATATTTCATTGAGAATTTTTGTATAAATATTTGTAAGAGATATTAGTCTGTAGTTTTCTTTCCCTATAGTATCTTTGTCTGGCTTTGGTATCAGGCCCCATAGAACATGTTTAGAAGTGTTCCTCCCTCTTCAATTTTTTGGAAAAGACTGCAGAGGATTTGTGTTAATTCTTCATTAAATGATAGAATTCACCGTGCAGCCATGTAGTTTTTGGGCTTTTCTTTATCAGGAGGTTTTAGACTAATGATTCAATCTCCTAAATAGCTATAATTTGTTCAGATTTTCTATTCATTACTCAGTCTTGATAAGTTGTATTTCTGGGAATTTTTCATTTCATTTAGGTTATCCAATTTGTTGGTGTACAATTTTTCACAGTACTTTTATTTAAATATTTTATTTATTTGTTTAGAGAGAGAGGGAGAGAGCAAGATATAGCAAGAGAGAGAGTGCATGAGCAGGGAGAGGGACTACAGGAGAGGGGGGCAGAATTTCAAGCAGACTCCCCACTGAGCATGGAGCCTGACACAGGGCTCAAGCCCATGACCCTGAGATCATGCCTGGAGCCAAAATCAAAAGAGAGATGCTTAACCAACTGAGCTACCCAGGCACCCTACCTCATAGTACTTTTTTGCAGTCCTTTTTATTTCAGCAAAATAAGTTATACAGTAATCTTTTGGTTTTTTTATTTTAATTACTTGAATTTTCCTTATTTTTTCTTAGTTTGTCAATTTTGTTGATCTTTTCAAAGAACCAATTCCTAGTTTTTAAAATATTCTTTATTGTTTTTCTGTCGTCTATTCAATTTATCTTTGCTTTAAATTTTATTTCCTTTCCTCAGCTAGCTTTTGCTTTAGCTTGATATTATTTTTCTTTACCTTAGAATCTAAAGTTAAGTTATGTATTTGAAATATTTCTTTTATTTTACTGCAAGCATTTACAGCTTAAAGTGTTCCTCTTAGCCCAGCTTGTGCTATATTCTGCAAGTTTTTCCATGTGCTATTTTTATTTTCATTAGTCTTGAAATACTTTCAAATTTCCCATGGGATTTCTTCTTTGACCCACTAGTTGTTTAAAACTGTGTTGTTTAATTTTTACATGTTTGTGAATTTTCCTAGTTTTCCTTCTGTTTCTGATTTCTAGTTTCACTCCAATTGTTGAGGTTTTTCTGCCAAAGGATAGAGAAGAGAAAAGTGAATATGGCCATGCTTTCATTGCCCTTTCTGCTTGCCTGTTGAGAAATTAAGAGGTTTTAAAATAATGGGTTCATTACTTTTTTAGCAAGTGTTCTGAATTAAATGCCTACCAATTCCCAGGTTCTCCATTGCCAAACTTCTTCTCCCATTAACAATTTATTATTTATGGAAACTCCCCACCCTGTGGGTGGGTGTTATTCCCCTACTTGCAGGATCATGGGATGACTTCCTGTAGCTACCACACGAGGGGCCCTTGAGGTAGCCTGTGGATTGCCTGTGTTTCCCTTCAGAGCTGTGAATTAACCCCCTCCTCTCTAAGCCTTCCCACCTTGGAAGTGACTCCTAATAAAATGCTTTCATAGTGACAAAGGCTAATTGCTCTGCTTGCAAGTATATAATTTGTGTTCTAACATCCAAATACAAAGGTCTTTTGGGAAAGCTTTTTATTAATTCTTAAGACAATGGAATTTTTCTCCATTAGGCAATTTGCAATGAATTTTTTTAATCTGTCACCTGCAAAGTTGGATAGCAAATTGTTTTAGGTTGTAAATGCAATCTGTTTGTTAATTTGAGCATGATAAATGGTTTTTGTTAATGTAGATACCTTGGGTCATCTTATATTATGTATTTACAAGATTTCACATTTCAGCAAGATCCTTATACCTCAGAAGCTTAAAAATCTCTCATAGAATGCCAAACATTTGGACTTCTTTGAGCTCCTTGCATTTTAAGCATTTAATTGAAGAAAACAAACATTTCTTTACTCATGAGCCAAAGGAAGCTATTATTTGGTCCTTAAGGCATTCCTATAATTACTTTGTCATTTACCTCCTGCTACTTAAAAGACAATTTAACATCTCTAATCATGTCCATAGGCATCAGAAAACATTTTCATATACCTCATTCATTTAATCTCTTATGGAATTCTGGATGTAGGAAATGGCCTTGGCTATAACCATGATAATTAGCCAGAGACCAGAGTTTAAAATGTATGTCATCAAATTAAACATACATAAAGTCAAGATCAAGTACCAGGTGTTAAGTAGAGGTTTGTCCAGGAGACAGCAATAACCTGTCCTTGAAGTACATGTTTGCTACCACTCTCTCTTCTCACAATATTGAAAGGGTATGTCCCTCTTTGGTTCTCTTCCAGGGGAGCCCCTAACACTATCTTTGTCAGCAACACCCTTCTGCTCAAGGCCACCACCACATCCATTCAAGGTTAACCTCCTTTGCTTGGCTTTTGGGGGCTTTGCAATGTGAAACCCCACTTGTCTACCCAGATACCCTTTCTCCATCCCATCTTCCGGGGGCCCCATGGTCACCACACTAGCCTCTGGTTTATTCCTACCCATGCCTGGCTTGTCCGTTCACCACCTCCCAACTATGCACAGTCTTTCTCAGAATGACCACAGGCACAAATTGCCCTGGTTTTAGACAGAGCCCTCACAAGTCTCCTCCTCCATGAAGCCTTCCTGAAATTCTGTTGCTCATGTTGATCTTACCTTCCATAGAGATCCTCCTGAATTCATAGTTGGCATTTTGCAATTTAACACTTCTTCCAAAGCATATAACAATGAAAAAACAATTTCCCCTTTAGGATCATGAAAAATTCCTTGAAAAAAGCAATGATTTCTGAAGCTTCTGTGTTTCACTTCTGAATCTCACAGAGCTGACCCTCTATTGATTAAAAGAAAAGAAAAAAGATACAGATTTCCATGGATGCATTAATGGTGTTCTCCACATTAGAGTTGATTTTCCCAAGTGTGATGAGAACAATTATCACCACCAGTGATAATCTGGGACTTTCAGACATCACAGCAAACAAGATCAAATTTCCTCTAAAAATTTGCGTTCAAAATATACTCGTATTGATAAGTAAGTGTGTGCTTTCAGGTATGGTGAAGAAAAATAATCAGTGGCAATGTAGGATGCTAAATTTTATCATGCTAAATTTCACTAGCTTCAGTAAATGTGATTAACATTTATTTATTATTTATTTATGTGTGGATGTGTATTCCTCTGTAAATAAACAATGAAACATCCACTGATCTTAATTACGGTAAACATTAAATAACTTTGATAGTAACAGAATATGTGGCTAGGTAGAGCTTCTATGAGTGAATGGATAATGGCAGTTTTCCTAAGTAGATTATCTTAGGTACTTGAAGACAGTCTGTTCTCATAAGCAGCAAGGGAAGTTCTGCATCCCATCTTAATTTGTTTCCCAACTCATTCCCTGTAGCTCCCCCCATCCAGTACTTGGTCTAGACATTTAAGGAGTATGATTTTGATGCATCAGGTAAACCATGTCTCAAGCGTGCTAATTGTTTGAGCTAGGGCAATAAATGTCAAAATTTCTAGCACTGACTTTAGATTTCCTCTTAGAGCTAAAGGAGATGTGGAGAGAGTCCAGTGTTGTGCCCTGCGATGATGCTCAGTCAGCCTGTTTTTTCCTTCCCTATAGCTAGGAGTCATGAAGAGCTCGCAGCACATGGTAGAGTAGGAGTGTGGCATCCACAGGCATATGCTGTCTTGAAGCAAAAGAAATGTCAGGTTCCATCCTTTTAGCTTCGGCCTTGCCATGTATGTGAAAGGATGCTATGATCATTAATTAAATATAAACATGATGATTAAACATTTTATCTGTTTTTAAGGCTCTGAAAAGCTATATTTGGCAAAATGACTTCTACATCAAGGAATTATTTATACTGTCTTCAAAGAGTGAAAACTTGTGTTGAAATTTGTAATTACTGATATGGGATGTGGAATTGACATATATAAGCTTTGAAAGAGTGATTTTCAAGGAAATATTTTTGGCTGTGTATCATGATGTTTTTAAATTATATCCAAATATAATAGAAAATAGTTTCAGATGAAGTTATAGGTTTTAACGTTAGGGGTTGGGATGTGACTGTGCTAATCTGAGTCTTTCCTTGTGTTTTGCTAGCTTCTGATTAAGTGTGAATTGGGAGATAATGCTAAAAGGCTGGGATCAGTCATACATTCTAAACATCAGTTATCAAATATTCAAATATTCAAATATTCATATGATCATAAGTTATCTGCTTCATGTTCTTATTATGTGGAAAATGGATATAAATTCTTTTTTTAAAATTGCCATTTTCTGGGCAGCCTGGGTGGCTCAGTGGTCTAGCGCCGCCTTTGGCCCAGGGCCTGATCCTGGAGACCTGGGATCGAGTCCCGTGTCAGGACCCCTGCATGGAGTCTGCTTCTCCCTCTGCCTGTGTCTCTGTCTCAATCTCTCTCTCTCTCTCATGAATAAATAAATAAAATCTTTAAAAATAAAATAAAAATAAATAAAATTGCCATTTTCCATTTATGTTTTCTTGAATATAATACTCTAAATTTGTTCTCTGGTCTAGAAAATGTGTATTAATCCTAGATTCTAAGGCACATGGGTGGTGCAGTCTATTAAGCATTTTACTCTTGGTTTCAGCTCAGGTCTTGATCTTGTGGTGGTGAGATCAAGCTCCATGTCTGGCTTGTAAATTGTAATCCAAATTCTGTAACTCTGTGGCAGAGAATACTGTTTCTGTTTCTTTCCTTTGTATTGAGATCTTCTTTCTAGTCATTTTGCTCAGTGCAGAGTGTCTAAAAACGTGTTGTACTTGTTAGAAGTGCAAACTCTTCTCTCTGTGGCATTCCAGCTGTTCTCTCTTTAAATCTCAGGTCAAATTCATAGGTTTTCAGGATGAAAGTTATCTAGGTAAGTTGGTGGGGACAGGTGACTCAGGGACCCTACTCCTCTGCCATCTTAAACAGGGTTGCCCTTATTACATTTTTAAATAGCTATATGATCTGTACTTGTATGCCTAATAATGATGATTTGCACTTTTCTTTTTTATTTTTGTCATCCTGTATATCAATTTTACTGATTTTGGGGAAAGAATCAGCTTTTGTTTCATTGACTTTGTCTACTGTTTTAGTATTTTCAATTTCATTGATTTCTGCTCTTATCCTTAGTATTATCTTTCTTCTGTTTGTTTTGGGTTCATTTGCT
This sequence comes from Canis lupus dingo, assembly GCF_003254725.2. NCBI lineage: Eukaryota > Metazoa > Chordata > Mammalia > Carnivora > Canidae > Canis > Canis lupus. The sequence goes on from NC_064245.1 coordinate 33,405,492, forward strand.
TTTCTTTTTCTAATTTCCTGTAGTTAGAATTTAGATTACTTATTTACAATCTTTCCTCATTTCTATTGTAAACAAAATATTTCCTGCTATGAATTTCCCTCTCAGCACTGTTTTAACTTTACCCTGCATATTTTGATATGTTTTCATTTTAGTTCAATTCTATGTATTTTTTCTTTAAAACTCTTTTGATGGACCATTATCTAGATACGCATTAATTTCCACTTGCTTAGAGATTTTCTTATTGTCTATCTGTTGTTGATTTCTAATATGATTGGATTAAGGACACAGAACAAACTACATGATTGCAATTCTCTTAAATTTGTTCAAGTACACTTATGATCTAAGTATGTAATCTATTTTGGTATATGTTCTATGAACACTGAAAAAACAATGTGAATCCTGCTGCCAATCAGATCCTGATGATTGATTGCATTGATCAGATTTCCTATGTTCTCCTGAAGTACATCTGAAGTATATACTACTGTGCATTACCCAAGTGGGTGCATATATTTCTTCCTTTAGCTTCATCAGTTTTTGCTTCATGTATTTCATGATACACACTTTAAAAATTTTTTTATTTATTAATTCATGAGACACACAGAGAGGCAGAGACATAGACAGAGGGAGAAGCAGGCTCCCCACAGGGAGCTCCTTGTGGGACTTGATCCCATGACCCTGGGATCAGGTCCTGAGCCAAAGGCACTCAACCACTGAGCCACCCAGGTGTCCCAATGATACACACATGTTTAAATCATTACATGTTCCTGCTGAGTTGATACTATTATTATTATGTAATGTCCCTCTTTATCTTGTTCTGAAATCTACTTCATAAGATATTAACATAGCTCCCCTGTTTTTTAAATTTTAAGTTACTATTTGCATGGAATGACCTTTCTCATTCTTTACTTTCAACCTACCTATATCATGGAATTTGAAGTGAGCTTCTTATAAGAGGCATATAATCGGATCTTTTTTTAAATTTTCAATCCAGTCAGTCTGTGTCTATCTTTCCATTTGCATATTTTAACCATTTACATTTAAGGTAATTATCAATACATTAGGGCATAAGTCTTTCATTTAATATTAAATTTTCTTTTTTGGTTCCTCTGGTCCTTCTAATTTTATTTAAAAATATTTTAAATTTATAGTTGCATATAGATGATATTGGAAGGAAATGTCTTAATTTGTTACAATGACTTTCTCTTAGGTGTGTGACTCTAGTTACTTGTATTTCAGTTTATTGCATTTTCCATCTCCCATTCAACCAAGGAAATGAGATTACCTGAGACTTATTCTTACCTACTTAAACACTACTAGCCCAGTTAAAATGTTATGAGGCAGAAGAAAAAGCTATAGGTGAGATGCCTGCTGAGGCCAGCTTAACATCTCATAGGATTCATAAGCCATACTTAATTGGTGTCTATATAACAAATGCATAATATAGCACTGGTCGTACAGACAGTCCTCCATGTTTCTTCAGTGACTGAATGAGTGAAAAGGTACAACCCAGAAACAAAACTACAACAAGCAGAGAAATTTTTAAAACTCTTAAAATTCACCTCTCCCTAAGGCCAAGTTAGCATCTAAATTCATACTCAAAAGCCAGGACATTTTGGCCATTATTGGATCATGCTTGTGACTGCACAAAAGCCTCTGGAAGGCAATAATGCTTGGCCCATTTGCTTGTACATTTGATTCAGTTAAGTGCCATGGGCAAAGTGTTAGAAAACAAAATATAAAACAAAACAAAACAAGATATAATACAAAGAAAATTACTAAAATCATCATTTTAAGGCAGAACAAATAACTCAGCCTTCTATAAAGGGAAGCTAACAAGAGTTATTTTTTGTGTGGCTTCACATTTCATTAAGAGTAGGTTTTCTCCTTCCCCAAACAACTTCCTGGCAAGGGACATTCCATTCTGTGACCTGTAAGTGCATTTGTGCTGCACTAAGACTGTCTCAACTTGGTAATTTCCATGTATTGAGAGGTACATTCTATAGGTTTCTGGCTGAGCTAACCCTTTTTCCATTAAAAACGTGTTTATTTTCCCGCTAACCATTAAAGAAAGTCCTCACCATGAGACCATTTAAAAGGCATATAATTTATGTTTGAATGCATGTATAAGAGCTAGGAGAAAACTGTGGGTGAACATACCCCAACCTATTGATATTGGTCACCTTAGGTGGGTGGGAAATAACAGAGAAAGAGGAGTTAACTGTTTTTTAATACATCACTGTATTGCATACTGGTTACAATGAATGTGTAAAATTTTTATAATATATAAAACCAAATATATAAAGATTTAAAAGAAAATGGGAAGTAATTCCTTTTGCTTTTCTCTTCTCCAGGCTGTCTTCCTACTCTTTGGTATTTATAAATGGTCCTGTTGCTTCTGATTCCCTCCTGCTGCAGGGGCAGCCCTGTGTCATTTGAGTGGGCCCTGCTGTGGGCAGCCCCAGGGTCTAGGGGCTCTACTCTAACTATGCCTGAGAGGAGGTCTTTGACTTGAGACTTTGCCAGCAGAAAGTTTACCTTTTAAGCATTAAACAGTAATAATATATTATTACTAACACTGAAGGATAAGGGAATTTCATTCCAAGGAATAGTTTTTCAGTGCAGAGCAAATGTGGATATAGATGGAATGCCAAAACAGAGGCAAGGCCTCAGTAGGCCTAGAGCCTCCTGAAGATGGTTATTCAGTGTTATTGAGTGCATTATTATATGATGAAGATCACACAGAACACATAAACACCTGTTAAATTTTCCACATTCACTGGGAAGAAATGTTATATGATTATAAAACAATAGAATATATATTGGTCTCTGCCCTCAGTTCCTGGCACAGAACTACTAAAACTCTTATAATTTCCTAAGTGAGAATAGCATTAGGAGGATCTTTAGTTTTAATATTTGGTCTTTGACCTAACTTCCTGATACACAGCTCCTAAATCCCTTGGAATTTCCAGGGTTATAGGAGTGTATTTTATTCAAACAGGCAATGCTTGGTTGGCACTTGATAGCTTCAGGATGAGAGCTGGTCACCAGAAAGATCACACAATGATTAGTGTGGAGGTGGAGAAAATTAAGGCCATCCCACCTCAAGTTTAGCGTTAGCACAAGTACAGCCATCTTAGCTTCGGCAGCCATCTCAGGCCCCTGTGACCAGGGGCTGAACTTTACCCTACTTCAGTTACAGGCCCCATATCGGAATGCGGAACTAAGAGCTTGAGAAACTCCCCGACCCTTACTGGAAATCCCCTAGACCAGCCCATAAAAATCCAGCTGTAACCCACCTTGGGGTCCAAGTCTCTGCTCCACTGTGTCAGGTATACTTGAACCCAAGCTCAAGCTTGCTAATAAACCCTCATGCGCTTGCATCAGTGTCGGCTCCTTGGTGGTTTCTCGGATTCGCAATCTTGGGCACAACATTTGGGGGCTCGTCCAGGATGCAAGAGACTCCCAGGACCCTACCCGGAGGGTCCCATGCCTGGTGAGTGCACTCAACTTTTTCTACCTTTTGCGTGCATATTCTCTGAGAGCTCTATACTGTATTTTTACCTGTAGGAATTCCAATCTGTATTGGGTAGGCATTGGCTTAGGTGGACGTGCTGGCAGGCCATTGACAGGGGGTCTTGGGAGACGTCCCTTGCCCCCACCAGGAGGACGAAATCCTCATCTGTAAGGAGGGCTGACTGCCAGCCCTTCGGTTTAGTTTGTTTTGTCTCCGCAGCCAGCACTGGAACCTTTGTCTGTGTTACTGTGTCCTTAACTGTTTCTGTGTTTGTGTTACTGTGTCTTTGTTAACTGTCATAACTGTTTACATAAGGAGAGAGAAATTTCAAACTTACTGCATGTCAGAATGGCCAACCTTTGACGTGGGATAGCCCCGAGAAGGAACTTTCCACCTACCTATTATCTTACAGGTTAAGGCTGTGATCTTCAGGAATAAATCTGACAGCCACCCTGACCAGATGACCTACATCCTGGCCTGGCAGTATGTGATCGAGAATCCCCCTCCTTGGCTAAAACTATTTTTACCCCCAAAGCAGGACCTACCAAGATTCTAGCCCTGTGAAAGGCCGAGAAGGAGACTGACTCTAAGACCAAAGTGCCCCTTTATCCAGTCTTGCAGGATTCCTCCCTGGAGGACTTGATTCTCCCGCGGCCCTACCCGATGCCCCCTCGCCCTCCCCCCCCCATCAGAGGCACTGGGGGCTGCAGAAGGGGTGCCACCCCTCCCTGATGAGGGAGTTCCTGTGCACGGGCCAGCAGCGGGGACACACAGAGGGACCCACCGGGCAGCCCCACCTCCTAATGCGGGGCCAGCAGACTCCACCACCCTTCCCCTCCCTTCCCTCAGTGACATGGGACCACCCCCCCCTTGAGACCAGAAAACAACCAATGTTATATTGGCCATTCTCCATCAGTGATTTATATAATTAGAGAATCCAAAATGCAAAGTTCTCTGATAACCCGAAAGATTTAATCGGGCTTTTGATACTGTTCTCTTTACCCACCAGCCTACTTGGCATGACTGCCAACAGCTCTTGCAGGTTCTCCTCACCACCGAAGAGAGAGAACGAATTCAGGGGGAAGCCTGGAAGCCTGTCCAGGGAGAGGACAGACAGCCGACTAAAAACCCAGACCTCATAAATGCTGCCTTCCCCTTTTCCGGCCTCACCTGGGACTACAACTGGGCTGAAAGTAAGGGGAGACTCCGGGTCCACCACGAGACTCTAATGGCAGGTCTCAAGCCTACCAATCTGGCCAAGGTATATGATGTAAGACAAGGTAAGGATGAGAGTCCAGCAGGCTTCTTAGAGAGGATCATAGAGGCTTTTAGGCAGTACACCCCTATGAACCCAGAAGCCCCCGGAAACAAAGGCTGGCAATTATCATGGCCTTTGTTAACCAGGCCCCTCCAGACATTTAAAAGAAATTGCAGGGGATCCCTGGGTGGCGCAGTGGTTTGGCGCCTGCCTTTGGCCCAGGGCGCGATCCTGGAGACCCGGGATCGAATCCCACATCGGGCTCCCAGTGCATGGAACCTGCTTCTCCCTCTGCCTCTCTCTCTCTCTCTCTCTCTCTGTGACTATCATAAATAAATAAAACATTAAAAAAAAAAAGAAATTGCAAAGAGTAGAGAGACTGGGAGAGAAGAGCTTGCAGGACTTAGTAATAGTAGCAGAAAGAGTCTATAATAATAGAGAAAGTCCGGAAGAGCAACAAACCAAACTAAGTGACCAGCAGACCCAAAACCTGGCCAAGATCCTGCTGGCCACAACCATGGATGACTCACAGGAAAGACAGAGGCACCTCAAGAAGCTGGCTTCAGGGACAGGTAAGGAGGATGACCCTGGTCCCCATCAGGAGTGCCCTAAACTGAACAGAACCAATGTGCTTATTGCAAAGAAGAGGGCCACTGGGTAAAAGAGTGCCCTAACAAAAGATCTAAGGCCCCTGCCAAGATCTTGGAGATGGAGGACTAGGACGACTAGGGGAGTTGGGGTTCGGCAACTCTCCCCGAGCCCAAAGTAACTCTCAGAGTGGAGGGGCAACTCGTTGAATTCCTAGTGGACACTGGGGCACAACACTAGGTTTTATTACAACCCCAAGGGAAATTGGCAAGCAAGACTTCATGGATGCAAGGGGCCACGGGAACCAAACAGTACTCATGGACTACCCGAAGAACTGTGGATCTCGGCATGAGCCGGGTATCCCACTCCTTCATGGTCATCCTTGAGTGTCTCTACCCGTTGTTAGGTTGGGACTTGCTCACCAAGATGGGGGCACAAATTCACTTCCACCCCAAAAGGGCAAAAATTCTAAACAAGGAGGGGCACTCGATTCAGGTACTTGTCCTGAGTTTAGAAGACGAATATCGTCTCCACCAAATGCCCTCAGCTCCAATGACTAACATTGTCCTTTGGCTGCAGGAATTTCCCCAAGCCTGGGCAGAAACTGGGGGAATTGGGCTGGCCCGGCACCGACTGGCCATATATATAGAACTAAAGCTGGGGGCAGACCCTGTCGGGGCCCGCCAATACTAAATGCCTCTCACAGCGCGTAGGCGACTACTGGACTCGGGCATATTGAGGCCTTGCCAATTGGCATGGAACACTCCCTTGCTGCCAGTGTGGAAACCGCACTCTAATGATTACAGGCCAGTCTAGGACTTAAGGGAAGCCAACCGGCGAGTAGAGGATATGCACCCTACGGTCCCAAACCCATAGACACTCCTCTCCACCCTACCTCCAGACAAAACTTGGTATATGGTATTAGATTTAAAAGATGCCTTTTTCAGCCTGCCTTTAGCACCCAAGAGCCAAGACCTTTTTGCCTTTGAATGGACGGACCCCGAGAAAGGCATCAATGGCCAGCTCACCTGGACTCGACTACCACAAGGATTCAAAAATTCACCGACCATGTTCGATGAGGCCTTACATGAAGACTTGGGTGAATTCCATTCCAAGCACCCTCATTTGACCTTATTGCAATATGTGGATGATATCCTGTTGGCGGCTGAAGACCAGGACACATGCCTGCAGGCATTAGGGACTTGCTCCAGACCATAGCGGCCCTAGGATACCAGGCCTCAGTTAAAAAAGCCCAGATCTGCAGAACAGAGGTGAGCTACCTTGGGTACAAATTAAAGGATGGACAAAGATGGTTGACAGATGTGCGGGATCCAACAGCCACAAACCGTCTGCCAGGTACATTAATTCCTGGGGTCATCAGGGGTCTGTCAATTATAGATTACGGGTTTTGCCAAGATGGCCAGACCCCTCTATGAGGCCACCAAGCACCAGCAAAATTTTGAATGGACAGAGGCCAGAGCCTTTAATGACCTTAAACAGGCCTTGCTGTCTGCCCTGGCTGTCGGGTTGCCTGCCCTAGCCAAGCCCTTTTACCTGTATGTGCACGAGAAAGACGGGGTGGCAAAAGGGGTCCTTGTCCAGTACATAGGTCCCTGGAAGAGACCCATAGCCTATCTCTCCAAAAAGCTGGACACGGTGGCTGCTGGACGGCTCGACCCCATGCTTAAAAATTATTGCTGCGGTGGCCACTATGGTCAAGGATGCAGACAAGCTGGCCATGGGGCAAGAACATGTTACCACCCCACATGCTATTGAAGGGGCACTCAAACAGCCCCCAGACCGCTGAATCAGCAATGCCTGTCTGACCCATTATCAGAGCCTACTGCTAAACCCCACCAGAATTTTATTTAAGCCACCAACAACCCTGAATCTGGTAACGCTACTCCCTAACCCAGACTGGGACCTCCCTATGAAAAGGTATGTATAGGTTTTTGTGTAGTTTTCATTTCTCAGGGACAAATGCCCAAGAGTGCAATGGGCTGAATTATAAGTTCACATTGAGATTCATAAGAAACTTCCAAACTGTTTTCCAGAGTGGCTATCCATTTTACATTCTCACCAGTAACATGAGTGTTGTGGATTCCTTCCATCATTGTGGCATTATCACTATTCTGTTTTAGTCATTCTGATTGGTCTGTAGTGATATCTGTGTGTGTGTGTGTGTGTGTGTGTTTTAAGATTTTATTCCTTTATTTGAGAGAGTGAGTGAGAGCACAAGTTGGGGTGGGGGGGGGCGTGAGAAACAGAAGCAGGCTCCCTGTTCAGCAGGGTGATATAGGGCTTGATCCCAGGACCCCAGGATCATGACCTGAGCCAAATGGAGTCACTTAACTGACTACGGAAAGCAGGCACTCCTCTTTTTGAGGTTTTAATTTGTATTTCTCTAATGGCTAATGATGTTAAACATCTTTGGTTTGTCATCTGAATATCTCCTTCAGTGAAATGTCTTTTCAAGTCTTTTGCCCATATTCCAATTGAATTGTTTCTTTACTTGTTAGATATGTGGATTATAAATATTTTCTCTCATTTCATCCTCTTAAGTTTTCAGTGGAGCCTTAATTTTAATGAGGCCCAGCTTATAAGAATTATCCACTATTAAAATAAAAGCTTATAATTTTACATTCTATTTTGAATAAATTTTTAAAATATAAAGTATGAAGTTAATGTTGAGATTTTATGAGGGTTTTTGGGATGGCCAACTGTCAAAAATCAGTTGAGAATAATTGCTTGGGTCTACTTATGCATTCCTCATTCTGCTTTGTTATCTGTCTATTCTTCTACTCAAACTTACTGTCTTTATTACTATAGCTATGTAAAAAGTCTTGAAAGAAGGTAGATGAATTCTTCCACTTTTATTCTCTTTTTATCAAAATTGCTTCAGCTATTCTGGGCCTTATACTATTCTATGTAAATTTTTAAATAAGCTTTCCTATATCCACCAAAATCATTAAAATTACATTAAACCTATAGATCAAGTAGGAGAAAACCGACATCTTTATTTTGTTGAGCCTTCCAAACCTGGAACAAAAATATTTCTCTATTTACTTAGGGCTTCTCAGGTGTCTTTCATTAACATTTTATTATTTTTAATATACAGAATTTATACATGTTTTGTTAGATTTATACCCACGCACTTCATTTTTTGGAACAATTGTAAATGTTATTGTGTTTTTATTTTGGCTTCACTATTCTGTTATTATATAGAGATATGATTCAATTTGTGTGATGATCTTTTCTCCTAAGACCTTGCTGAAATCATTCGTTCTAAGTGTATTTTGTACATTTCTTGTGATTTTTATGTAGAAATCAGGTTTTGCGCAAATACATATACTTTTATTTTACTCTTTCCAAACTATTTGCCTGTATTTCTTATTATTGCCGTATTGTAGTGTTAAGGACTTCCACTACTATGTTGAATAAGGCTAGTGAAAGCATATACTCTAGCCTTGTTCCAGATTTTCAGTCTTTCACCATTAACCATAATGTTAGCTATAGGTTGGTTTGTTTATGTGAATTTTGTAGATGCTCCATATCAAGGAAGTTTCCTTCTATTCCTAGTTTACTGAGAGTTTTCATAATGAATAGGTATTGGATTTCATCAAATACATTTTCTGCACCAAATGATATGGTCATATGACATTTGTTTCTTTAGCCAACTAATTGAGTAGATTGCTTTAATTGATTTTGAACATTGAACCAGCCTTCCATACCAGATATAAATCTCACTTGGTCATGAGGTATAATTATACTTTGCTGGGTTCTATTTGTTAATATTTGTTAAGGATTTTTGCATTTTGATTCATGAGAGAAACTAATCTGTAGTCTTTCTTTTTTTGTATAGTCTTCATCTGGCTTTGGTATCTAATAACACTAGCTTCATAAAAAGAATTGAGGAATGTTCTCCATTCTCTCTTTCCTGGAAGAGACTGTATAAAGTCAGTATTAATTATTCTTTAGCTATTTGGTAAAATACTCAGGTGTAACCAAATAGAAATAAGTATTTCTTTTGAGGGGAACTTTTAATTACTAATTCACTTGTTTAATGATTATAAGATTGTTCACATTCCCGTTGCATCTTTTTTTTTTTCTATAGTTAGTAATTGTTTTTTTAAATGGCCCATTTATTCTAACTTACAAAATGATGTCAAATTTGGGTTTAATTTTGGTTGTATTATTCCTTTATTATCCACTTATCAGCTACAGGATCTATAGTGATCCACTTTGTTTCCTTCTTAATACTGGTGACTGATGGGTTTTTTCCTGGTTTTTATTTTCCCTCTTTATCATTCTTCTGTTTCTTTTGTTATTTCTCTAAGGGTACTTGAATATTTTTAAGGATTTCTTCTTATATTATTTATAGTTTGTGGGGTTTTTTTTTAGTGTATCACTTGTATAGTTTTCTTTGTAGTTGCTCTAGATATTATAATACACATACAATTGCATAAAATACAATGTGCAAAACTATTATGGGCTGAATTGCACTCCCGTCCATTCATATGTTGGATCCTAACCCTCAGTACCTCAGAATGCAACTCTATTTGAGACAGAGTCTTTAAAGAGGTAATTAAGTTAATATGAGGTCATAAAAGTAGGCCCTAAGCCATTAGGACTGGAGATCAAGGGACACTTGGGTGGCTCAGTCAATTGTCCAACTCTTGATTTTAGCCAAAGTCATGATCTTAGGGTCAGGGGTTTGAGTCCTGCATTAGGTTCCATGCTCAGTGGGGAGTCTGCTTGAGATTCTCTCTCTCCTTCTCCCTTTGACCCTCCTCCAGTGCTCTTTCTCACTCTCTCTAAAATAATAAATAATCTTTAAAAAAAAGAAAAGATCAGGAAACAGACATGCATAGAGAGAAGACAATATGGGGACACAGGGAGAAGACAGCTATCAACAAGCCAAGGAGAGAGGCCTTGAGGGAAACCAACCCTGCATACATTTTGATTTTGGACTTCCAGCGTCAAAAACTTAGAGAAAATAAATTTCTATTATTTAAGCCTCACAGTCTGTAGTACTTTGTTATGGCAGCCCTAGCTAATCAATGCAGTAATGCAATCCAGTCATAGTCTACTGTCGTTGAGTGAAGTAGAGGAAACTTATTTCATTCAGGTCTTTTTATCTTCCCCACTTTTTAAGTGTAATTGTCTCTACCTACTACATACTTTGTTAAATGATTATGACATCTTATTTATCTTGGTATTGGCATCTGTTTATTTTCTCTTCTCATTTGGATCGTGAATTTCCTGTCTCATTGTATAACAAGTGAGTTTTGATTGTATATGTGGCATGCCAGACAACATATTACAGCACTGGGGCTCACTCACCATTGTACTATTCCTTAAGTCTAATGTGCCAAGGTGATTTGGCTCCTTATTTCCATGATTCAGTCTATGCTTGTTTATTGTGTTATATCCAGGGATTTTCTGTCCTAAAATGAAGGCCCTGAGAGCAATGGGGCTGCTCCATCATAACTGGAACTGGAAGTCTCTCCAATATTTTTAAAACTTTTGTCCAGTACATTGAATGTTTTTATCTTTTTGGTCATTTCTTTTTGCTATCTTACATATGGAAAATTGTCATTTCTGAGTTTTATAAGAATTTCTGATTTACTTTAATGAGCAAAGACTCTGCTTTTCCTATCAGACTTGGGAAGCTTTCAGGCCTAACTCTTGAAACTAGGCTTGGGAAAGGCTCAAATTACTTAAGAAAAATCTTAATTATAATTATATAAAATTTCTTATTTAAAAACTAACAAAGCACTTCCTTTTTCTGGTGCTTTTTCTGCCTCCTTTTTCCAAGTCAGGTTGGTTAAAAAAATAAAAATAAATAAGAGCATATTTTCTGAGTTAGGTCCTCTGATATTAGCATTCAGAATTTTTTTTTTAAATGAACCTTCCCTTCTTGTGTTCTCAGAGCATATTTATAAAAATTCAAAATAATAAAATTCAAAATGCTCTAAATATTCAGGCCCAGCTCTCTCTGTGCATTACCCAGGACTTCATTGTTACTGTTTGTTTTGATGTAATTGTAAGTTGGATTGTTTTCTTTATTTCTTTTCCAGATGATTTGTAGCTAGGACAGTTCTACTTAAAAGAATTTATCTTAAAGAGATAATCAGACAACTGTGCAGAGATGTTCACACAGTTTCTCAGTGCTATATTGTATTTAATTGTGAATAACTAGAAAAACTCAAATTGGAAACAACAGGAAAACTGGCTAATTACATGCTGGTGTACCTATGCCATAAAATACCATGCCATCATTAAAAAAGAGAATGTTTATCTATGTGTACTTACATGGAAAGATATTCATGATGTATTTGGTGAAAAAAATTGGAGGGAAGGTCTGGAAGGGCTAGTATATTAGTGGATATCTTGCAAAGGGTGTAGGTGAATACCAGAGAGCATTGCTGGTAGGGGCTGGGATTCATGGGGAGAAGGACTTCACACAGGATCTTCAGTCTCCTGGCATCCTATGGAGAGGCAGGCCTAGGCCAAAGTGCAGCTAGATGCACTTGAGGGCTGTGATCTACACAGGCACCTCACCCTCTGTTGCTCTTTTGCTTTTTCAATTAAAAAGTTTATTGAGATACAACTGACATATAACATTGAATTGGTATTAGGTGTACAATGAAATGATCCGATATATGTATCAGATTACCACAACATGTTTAGTCAAAATGCATTAGCTCACATAATTACAAACTTTTTTTCTTGTGATAAAAACTTTTTAAGACCTATTCTCTCAGCAAATTTCAAATATACAATGTAGTGTTGTTGACTGTAGTCACTATGGTATACATTACTTCTCCAAGACTTATTTATCTTATAATCAGAAGTTTGTACCTTTTAAGCCCTTCACTCATTCCACTCACCCTTCAACCCTACTTCTGACAACCACCAATCTATTCTCTGAACCTATCAGTTGGTTTTGTTTTGTATTAGATTCTCCACACAAATGAGATCATGCAGTTTAGGTTTTGTTTTGTTGGCTTTTTTAAAAAAAATTCTATCCACTATCTCTTCTTGTAACACCTCTGATAAAAAAGAAAAAATAAGTTAAGAAGGAAAGGATTTTTAGGTAATAATGAAAACAAGTTTCTAATATCACCATGATGTCCTTTGCCCTAGAAAATAAGGATACCAGTATAAAGTTTCTCAAAATCTTGACACTATTGACATTTGGGCCAGATAATGCTATATTGAGGGGAATGAGGGGAGGACTTTCATATGCATGGTAGCATATTTAGCAGCATGTCCAGCCTCCACCCACCCAATGTCAGTAGCACTATCTGTACACATTACACCAACAAAAATGGCTTTGAATATCATCAAATGTCCTTTGGTTTGTGTGTGGCAGGGTGGAAGGGAAAGCAAAATTGCCCTGGTTGTGCATCATTGCCCTAGAAGGATCAGACAATTTGAAGAATATTATAATTAAAGTCAGAGCACTGAAGGAAAGAAAGGTTTGGGTGGGGACAAAGGGAGGGAGAAAGGGAGAGAAGAAAAGAAAGATAAAAATAACTGGATAAACTTTTCTGTGCCTAAGGAAAAATTATGAATGAGCTGAGCTGTGTCTGTAGAGAAGATTCCTTTTCTTCCTAGCCCTTCCTACCCTTGGGGCTATGCTTTGGGTAAATAGATCCCTCTTTCTAAAGCCCATTATTTAAGGCTTCCACTAGCCCACACCGGCTTGCCTCAAAACACTTTGTCTCACTCACCCCAGGCCTCCCTATGCAGCCTCTTCCATCATTCACGTTCTTATGTGCCAGACAGCGGGCCAGAACTTCCAAATATCTGCCCACCAGACTCAGAATTTAGTAGAAGTAACTGATGTAAATAACATATGAGCATGTGATTCACAAATTTTTTAATGCAGAGATAGACATTGTACAGACATAGAAAAATAAAAATAAACCCAAAAAGGAAGTGGATAGGACTTAACCTTTGCCCTTTATCTGACCTGGTTCAAATTTATAGTTTATTTGGAAAGTCGTTCTAGATTTGAAAAATAAAAGGGAAATTAGTATCTCACAGTTATTTGTTCTTCTTAGAAAACATACAAATAAAATGTGTGAACACAGAGCTCCTGAAAATTCAAAGGTAAATGCTGGTTCTAATTTCATGCTTTGTTTAGAGTTGTCAATTCTTGACTAAAGATTCTTGTCTTAACACAGTTAGCCTGTAGTACAGCAGCTCTATCTTAAGAATCTTAAGATGTAAGAACCATGATTATGAACAAAGGCAAGTAATCAATCCATCATCTCTGCTAAAAGATACAATTTTTCCTGATATCCAAAATACAACAGAGGCACAAAGCTGCATCTGGTTTTCCAGATGTGCACCTTTTAGCAATTCAACAGACTGGAAACTCCAGAAGGGCAGAGACTTTCTCTTACCAGCCTTGAGATCCATGGCAACACCAAGCCCAGGGCCTCTATACAGTTGTACTCAGTAAATAAATATTTGTTAACTTGAATGACAAACATGAAATTAAAAAAAAAAAAAAACATGGAAAGTAGAACCCTGCTTTGTGTGAGGGCATCCATTGTGAATCTGAGAAAGAACAATTTGTCATGATTTAGTATGAGCTGAATAAATTTATTTATTAGTATTTATTTAGTATTTTGCTGGGAACTGTACATGATGAATTGGAGCATTTCTGAATGCAACAATCCACAGCCTGCCAGGCAGACCATATGGTGGCTGTTTATAAATGCGATAATACAGGTCAAACTGAACTACTGGAAATTGAAGAGCTGTCATGGGCACACAGGAAAGGAAGTTGGGTCCCTGGGAAATTCTGTAGCCGGGGAATATGGTCTCAGAATGCAGGAAAGACATGGGCATCCATATCTGAAGACTAAGGTGGTGTGAAGAGGAAAGCACAAGCGTAGGGAGGACCAGGGGAAAGCATGTCCTTTCTGGGTATGGTTAAGAGAGTGCAGCCTTCGTGCCAGAAAACAGCAGTATGAGCAGATGAAGAGGCCTTAGGTTCCATAAAATGTCTGCACAGTAGCTAAAACAAACATATTAATGCCTTTACTCAACACGGTTGCTGACAGCCAGCTACACAGAGGCCTGCACCAGACACTGTTGATACGATGACAGGACGGGCTAAATCCTGCTCTTTGTGGAATTTATTAACTGAGATTTCTTTTTTGGGGGGGGGGAGGGGGGAAGACATCAATGTGGCTGACAACCCAGTAATGTATGGTTTGTTTGCAGAGATCCCTGCTTCTCAGGGTGGAGCATGTCCTGTATAGAGATAAGGGCTTTGACTCATGACTGTAAGAAATGATGGTACAGAAGAAGCTACCCAGGTGTGTGCAATATATTGTGTACAAAAAGCATATGTATGTGTATGTGTTGTCACAATGTATGTATTTGGAAAACTATATACTGGAATGTATATGGTGATATTTATTATTTTTCTTCTTTTTTTTTTTCAAATTTTAACAGTGAATATCTATCACTTGTGATGAGGAAGAAAATCTTCATGGTAGATTCTTAAAAGTTACCATTTGAGTATAGACTCAAGGGAATAGAAATGTTCTTGGGCACTATTTTATCAAGATAAGAAGGTACCTGACTGTTTACGGCACTACCGTCGTTTACTTTGTGTTCTGGATCCCTAGAATACAGGCATCCTTTCCCTGTATGAAAAGCCTTTCCCAGAGGCTTCTCCTGGGACCCAGGAAGGGAAATCTGTTATGGCTGCAACCCAGGCATCTGTTTTCTTTGGTGAGGATTTGTAGACACTGCTTTCTAGACCAAGCAGGTTATAAAGACAAGGGCAAGCAACTTTTCAAAAAGGTAGTCTGGAACTGTGAAAAGCTTTACGTTCTGACAGTCCTTATTTGGAGTCCTATGTGCCCCCTCACATGCCTTGGGAAATGCTCTCAGTCTCTCTGTGCCCTGGTTTCCCAAAGAATAGCAAGGAAATATGGTAACCCTTGCAGCCTCTGAATAATCAGTCATTAGAGTACTCACTATGAAATGGGAAGGAAAAGTGCCTGAGTTACTGGCTCAGAGCCCAGGGCTGAGCACATGGAAGCACCCAACTTAGTAAAGGTCTATTTCCTATATTGAGTAAATATCTGTAACCATTAATGCTAATTAAGAATGTGTATTATGTGCCAAGCACTTTGCTATGTGATTTGCATGCATGAAACCAATTTCATTTTTTTTTTTTTTAGAATTTTTATTTATTTATTCATGAGAGACACACACACAGAGAGGCAGAGACACAGGCAGAGAGAGAGGAGCAGGCTCCATGCAGGGAGCCTGACATGGGACTTGATCCTGGGTCTCCAGGATCACACCCTGGACTGAAGGTGGCGCTAAACCACTGAGCCACCCGGGCTGCCCTTTTTTTTCTTTTTCTTTTTTTTTTTTTTTTAGAATTTTTTTGAAACCAATTTCAGTTGTAGAACACTGCAGGAGGAATGCATTATTATTATCATTTTCATTTTTTAAATGAGGAGGGATGGAGTTGACAAAGTTATACACTTGCTGGTCTTGGAACCAGGTTATCTGACCAAATTTTGAGCCACTATGTTCTACAGCCCTCTATATGAAGACATTTAGACTCTATTAATGCATGCATGACACATTGAAGTGACCTCAACATTTAAAAGGTAAATTAGTGTTGATATCATTTGGAGCTTCTCTGGGGGCTCTTTAGGTCATTCTTTGACTATAATATGGAAAATTAGGGGTTTTATTTTGAGCGGCCAAGTATTGGTTGCCAAAATTATCCAGCCTCGTATCTTTCTAAAATTAAAAAAAAAAAAATTAGAATTCTAAAAGCCTTTCTTTTCACAAAAATATCCTGGGTATCAGTACATGTAATTATTTTGTACATCCAGTAGAAGAGCCAACCATAAAGACAAAGAAAAAGCACATTGGACTGGACCCTGTGCATACTGAAAAGCAGAATCTGAGTCCATTGGGGAGCCTCAGTGCTTAGCATGTGTTCACAAATGATAACAATGAAATAATTACAGCTGGCTAGTGCTCATATGGTACTTTGTAGATGTCCTAAGTGCTTTATACATTTTTCTCATTAATCTTTTCTATCATTATTACCCCCCTTGTACTGATGGAGAAACTGAGATGCAGAACATGTAACTGGCCTGCTCAAAGTCACACAATTTTAAGTGGCAGAGACTCCCCACCACCATTTGACTAGAGACAGCCTGGCTCAGCTCCTCCCATTTTACCACTATTCCACTTCTGAGTCACCAAGCCAACCACACTTGCCTTTGGTTTGTTCCCTTTTCACTTTTATAGACCTTTCTTCTCCTGCAGTGCCAGGGCCTTCACCTCAGGCACTGACACTCTGGGTTAGTCATCCCTCCTGAGGAGATACCTTTATTTATAGCAAACAGCACAGGTCTAGAGAAATGAATAGTGGTAGGATTTCAAAGACTGGGGAAAGATGCAAGGAAAACATTAAGAAAGGAGGTACCTTCTCAGTTCCATTTAACCTACACCACACAGGAATCTGAAAATTCAGCCCCAGATAAGGCTTAGTAAGAATACACTGAGAAGGACCATCTAGATGAAGACATTAGCAACTGTGTGATGCAGCAAAGGCACACTCTCCTGGAGGGAAGGGATCTGTTGCCTAGAGGGCTTTTGTGAATTCTAATCCCTAATCTGTAAAATGAAGACATTGAACAGGTGATCTCAAAGGTTCTTTTCCATTCTGAAAAATCTGTTAATTCAACTTGCACAAAAAGGAAACAAATATTTAATAAGCACATCTTCTCTTTTTTTCCCAACATCTCTTTTTTTTCTCCAACATCTCTCTCTCTCTCTCTCTCTCTCTCTCTCTCTCTCTCTCTCTCTCTTTTTCACAGACAGGGGCATGTCTTTGTTTTCACTGGCCCTTAATCATCAGAGATTGAGAACAATTAGCCCATGTGGACTGGGAAGCACTACCTTGAGCCTTCAGAATACTCACTGGTTGCTGGTAAAAACAAGAAAAACCATGAAGTGATAGTGTTATGTCCTCACACAACAGCCAAATGATCAAATGTGGGCACATCAAGATAGAAAATGGTCTAAAAAAGTGAAAGGAAAGCAGAAGAGATGTGCATCTACCCTTCAGGATCCTCTAGAAATATTATAGTGAGGAAAGCAAATGTGAAAGACATTCCATGCCATTCTTGCTCATATAGTAAGAATTTGCACACACAAATAACATACTTCATAAGATTCAAATCTGAGGGACCATTTCCCCTAAAGATTCCTCATTTCTCCCAGAAAAGAAATAAAAAGCTGATGAACCAAGTCACATGAAAATGAAATGTCTAGACTATCAACTCATACAGTGTGATCCAGACACTGAAGCCATGAATTAATGGATGCAATAGCATGCTTTCACCAGACAGCTTATATAAGACTGTAAAAATAATGGAAATGTTTAAAACTCCAAATTAAAAGAAATAACGTTTGAAGAAGTATTAACAGTTTGAGTGGAGTAACAGTGGCAAAAATAGTACAGTAAGGACCCCTAGGTCTCAAAGAAATGGAAAAAATTCACAAAAATTATCAAAACCAACCTTATCAGAACTCTCAAAGCTTGTCAAATATTTCTGGTAACCAAGTGAACAGTAAGTCAGGGCATAAGTACACTGAAATAGGGTAGAAGAGCACTGTGATATTTTAACATTTCTAGGCCAACCCTCTTACCCAATATAGCATCTATCTTGAAGACCGTAGCCTGTGTTCCCTGAGTGGGTACTTGGTTCCAGAAAGAGAAAAGCAAATCTTGTTCCCAGGAAATTGTGTTTGTTGGTTTTGCCTTGACAGGGATTTCTATAAAGAACTGATTCAAGGGGCTAATTCACAAAGAAAACAGAAAATCTAATAGACCTATAACAGGGCAGCCCCGGTGGCGCAGCAGTTTAGCGCCACCTGCAGCCCCGGGTGTGATCCTGGAGACCCGGGATATAGTCTCATGTCGGGCTCCCTGCATGGAGCCTGCTTCTCCCTCTGCCTGTGTCTCTGCCTCTCTCTCTCTCTCTCTTTCTGAATAGATAGATAGATAGATAGATAGATAGATAGATAGATAGATAGATGATAGATAGATAAAAATAATAGACCTATAACAAGTAAAGAGGTTGACTCAGCAATCAAAACCTTCTAGCAAAGGAAAGTGCAGGATCAGATGGCTTCACTGGTGAATTGTGCCAAATATTTAACAAAGAATTAATACTAATCCTTTTCAAACTTTTCCAAAACTAGAAGATGAGGGAATACTTCCCAACTCACCTATAAGGTCATCATTACAAAGTAAAACAAAGACATCATAAGAAAATTATAGAACAAAATCTGTTATGAATATATATGCAAAAATTCTTAACAAAACACTAGCAAACTGAATGTAGTAGCTTATTAAAAGAATTATACATCATGGCCAAGCAGGATTTATCATGGAAATACAATGTATTTATTAGTGTTAATAAAATGAAGAAAAAACTACATAATCATCTTGATTGATGCAGCTACAGCAAGTGACAAAATACAATAGCTTTTAATGATAAAAAATACAGTAACCTAGAAATGGAAAAAACTTCCTCAAAATTATAAAAAGACATATATGGTGAACCCACAACTAACAACATGCTCAATGAGAAAAGATTGAAAGCTTCTCCCGCTAAGATCAAGCATGCCCACTTTTATCACTACAATCAATCAACACTGTACTAGTTTTATCCAGAGCAATTAAGCAAGAAAAAGAAATAAAAGGCATCCAAATTGGACTCCTCAAACAAAGTCCAGGACCAGATGACTTCACAGGCAAATTCTACCAAACACTTAAATAAGAATTAATACATATCCTTCTCAAACAATCCAAAAAGTTGAAAAGGAAGGAATGCTTCCAAATTCATTCTACAAGGCCAGCATTATCCTGATACTAAAACCAAACAAAGACACTTCAGAATAATGAAAACTTTAGGCCAATATCCCTGATGAACATCGATGCAAAATCCTCAAGAAAATATTTGCAAACTAAATTCAACAATGCAATAAAAGGGTTATTTACCATAATTGACTGGGATACAAAGATGGTTCAATATCTGCAAATCAATCAACATTATATACCATATTAACAAAGTGAAAAATAACAATCATAGAATCATCTCAATAGGTGTAGAAAAAGCATTTGATGAAATTCAACTTCTATTCATGACAAAACTCTTAATAAAGTAAGTATGAAAGGAAATTACCTAAACAACAACAAAAAAATATGATAACTCCACACCAATATTACACATAATGGTGAAGAAAAGCTTGAAGTTTATCCTCTAAAATCAGGAAAAAGACAAGGTATCCTCTCATCACTTTCATTCAACATAGTATTAGAAGTCCTACCCATAGCAATCATACAGGAACAATAACTAAAGGCATCCAAATTTGTAAAGAAATAAAACTGTCACTATTTGTAGATGGCATGATATTATATGTAGCAAAGTCTGAAGACTCCATCAAAAAACAATTAGAATGAATAAATGAATTCAGCAAAGTTGTGGAATACAAAATCAATTAACCAAAACCTGTGTTTTTATATACTAATAACAAACTAACAGAAAGAAAAATTAAGAAAATAATTTCATTTATAATTGTATTAAAGAGAATAAAATACTTAGGAATAAATTTTTTAAAGGAGGTGAAAAATCTGTACTCTGAAAACTCTAAGACATTGATGAAGGAAACTGGAGGTGACACAAATAAATAAAAAGATATACCATGCTCATGAATTGAAACAATTTATATTGTTAAATGTCCATATTATCCAAAGCAATCAACAGATTTGGCACAATCTCTATCAAAATACCAACAGTATTTTTAACATAATTAGGACAAGAAATTCTAAAATTTGTGTGGCAACACAAAAGACCTCAAATAGCTAAAGCAATCCTGAAAATGATAAACAAATTTGGTGCCATCACAATCCTAGATTTCAAACTATACTACAGAGTTATAATATAATAGTAATATAATATAATAATCAAAACTGTATGGCACTGACACAAAAATAGACACACAGATCCATAGAACAGAATAGAACCCAGAAATACTCATGCCTACATGAGTTTAACTCATGTTAAACTAATGCCTACATTAGTTTCAACTAATCTATATGACAAAAGAGGTAATATACAAGGGGTGAAAGACAGTCTCGTCAATAAATACTGCTGAGAAAATTGGACAACGACATGCAAAAGAGTGAAACTGAACCACTTTTTTACACCATTTACAAAAATTAACTAAAAAATTGATTAAAGACCTAAATATAAGACCTGAAACCATAAAATTTCTTAAGAAAATAGGCAGTAAATCTTTAAACATTGGTCTTAGCAACCTTTTTTTTGGATCTGTCTCATCAGGCGAGGGCAACAAATTAAAAATAAACATCTGAGACTACATCAAACTAAAAAGCTTTTACACCATGAAGGAAATAATCAAGAAAATCAACAGACAACATACTGAATGGGAGATGATATTTTCAGATGATATATCTAATAAGGGGTTAATATTCAAAATATATAAAGAACTTGCACAACCCAACACCAAAAAACCTAAATAATCTAATTAAAAACTGAGCAGAGGACCTGAATAGACATTTCTCCAAAGAAGACACACAGGTGACAAACAGACACATGAAAAGATGTTCAACATCACTCATCATCAGAGAAATGCAAGTCAGATACAGGGAAATGCAAATGAGATATCATCTCACACCAGTCAGAATGGCTAGTATAAAAAAGACAATAAATAACAAATTTTGGTGAGGACATAGAGAAAAAGAGAACCCTTGTGTGTTGTTGATAAGAATGCACACTGGTACAGACAGCCACTATGGAAAACTATGGAAGTTTGTCAAAAAAACAAAAATAGAAATATCACATAGTCCAGTAATTTCACTTCTAAGTACTTACTGAAAGAAAATAAGAAAACTAATTGGAAAAGATATATGTACCCCTAAGTTTATTGCAGCATTTATAGCCAAGATATGGAAGCAGCTTGTCTTTTGATAGCTGAATGGATAAAAAAGATGTGAGATACACACACACACATACACACACTCTCTCTATATATATACAATGGCATATTGTGTATGTATACATATGTGTGTATAGACAATATATACAATGGAATATTACTCAGCTATTAAAAAGAGTGAAAACTTCCCACTCAGCACAATATGGATGGACCTAGAAGGTATTAGGCTAAATTCAATATGTTAGAGAAAAACAAATGTTACATGTTTTCACTTATATGTGAAACCTAAAAAAATAACAAGTGAATGGTCTGTTTCTAAAAAAACAGAAACAGACAACATACAGAGAACTGGTGGTTGTCAAGTCGGAGAGGAGGAGATGGTAAGAGGGGCAAAACAGACCAAGGGGATTAGAAGATATAAAATTCCAGTTATAAATTAAATAAGTCATAGGGAAGAAACATCCAGCATGGGAAATATAATCAATAATATTATAATAAATTCATATGGCAACAGATATACTTATCATATACATATATATGTATGTGTATATATATGACATATATTATATATTCTTATGGTAGTGACACTTATGGTTAGCATTTGGTAGTGTATATAAATATTGAGTCACTATGTTGTACATCTGAAACTAATATAATCTTGTGTGTCAACTATACTTCAATTAAAAAGAAAAAGAAAATAAATGCTTCCAAATTGGAAGGAAAGAAACTAGGAAACTATCTCTAATGAGGATGGCATTGTCTTATATGTAGACAAACCCAAAGAATACAAACATACACACACACACAATATTAGAGATAACAAACAATTTCAGAAAAACTCATCACATATCAGCTGTATTTCTCTATACTAGCAATAAACAATTCAAAGAGGATGGCAATACTACCCTCAAAAAATCTATATCAAAAATCCAAAGGGCAGGGATGCCTGGGTGGCTAAGAGGTTGAGCATGGGCCTTCGGCTCAGGGCATGATCCTGGGGTCGAGTCCCACATCAGGCTCCCCGCATGGAGCCTGCTTCTCCCTCTGCCTGTGTCTCTGCCTCTCTCTGTGTCTCTCATGAATAAATAAATAAATTCTTTAAAAAAAAATCCCAAGGGCATTTTTTGCCAAAAGGGAAAATGTGATCTTCAAATTCAAGAATTCTAGACAGGTCAGGAAATACAGGGGCTCAAATTTGAATAAAGTATCCAGCAGCAGCCTTAATGCACAGCACCCACCAATCATCTCAACAAGGTTTCCATATCTAGACTTACTCAGAAGTGTCTGTTCTGAACCACAGAAATGCAGTGAGATTGAGTATATGTGTGACCAGCTCAGACTGCATCACCATGAAGACTCAGGGCAGGAGAAGCTTCCAAGGTCATCAAAACCATGTCTGCCTGCAGTCAAAACAACCCTTGAAGAGCAAGATTTGTCTCTGGTGTGATGTGCAACTTACTAGAGGACCAGAGGACATATTACTCTGTCAAGCCAGGTGCTCATGGGTGTACCAGCCAGCTTTCTTTTGCAGATGGGACATTTCTGGGAACAGAGGTCACATCTCCCTATAGGGGTGGAATGTTCCTTCTCCACTTTTCCTGGATACCTGGGTAGCATACAGATGTGGTATGAAGACAAAACTGTTACTTAGCAGAGCTCTGAGAATGCAGCTCAGACATTCCAAAGCAGATCAAGAGCTCTAGCATTATAAAGTGGAGATCAGTATAAAGATTATATTTCAAATATGTCAAAAATAAATCAGCAAATTCAGACAAACCTGAATATTTTCTTGCATGCTTTACTTAGGAATTAGCAATTGAAACAAACTGTCCGTTGAAAATAATATTGGTCTAACAAACCTAAATCTAGGGATCTCTGGGTGGCGCAGCGGTTTGGCGCCTGCGTTTGGCCCAGGGCGCGATCCTGGAGATCTGGGATCAAGTCCCGCATTGGGCTCCCGGTGCATGGAGCCTGCTTCTCCCTCTGCATATGTCTCTGCCTCTCTCTATCTCTCTCTCTGTGACTATCATAAATAAATAAAAATTAAAAAACAAAAACAAAAAACAAACCTAAATCTATACATTATAAAGTTATTAATATAGCTGCATAGTTGTTTTGCATGGATCTCAGCCTATGGCAGTAATGCTATCAGCTATGAATGCCTGGAGCACTCATCTGGGATACTACTACTGGCAGTGCCATTGACATTTCTCTGAATGGAGCCAATGTTGTGGCTGGACAAGTCCTTGTGGTTCTCATTGTGATTCCAAGATGTACCTTGCAACAACCATCAGGGAACTTTGATAAAACAAGATTTATTATTAACAAGTCCTCAGGGGTACAAGGCAACACAGCACACCTAAGGCCACACAGTGAGGTCTCAGGGCAAGAGAGAGGAGAGGAGCGGGGAGATGGGAGAGAGCAAGAGAGAGAGAGAAGAGCTCAGACCTGGGCTTCTGTCTTATTAGGGTTGAGGGTGGAGTACTCAAGGTTTCCTGGGTTCATTCTTTCTTGGTGAATTTAAAGAGTGGGAATTAGGGATGCCTGAGTGGCTCAGCAGTTGAGCATCTGCCTTCAGTTCAGGGTGTGGTCCCAGGATCCCGGGATCGAGTCCCACATCGGGCTCCTTGTGTGAGGCCTGCTTCTCCCTCTGCCTGTGTCTCTGCCTCTCTCTCTCTCTCACTCTCTCTCTCTGTCTCTCATGAAAAAATAAATAAAATCATTATAAAAAATAACATAAAGAATGGGAATTAGGGTGTGGGAAGGGAAAAGCAGGGTCACATAGGTGGTCAATTGTCTAGGTTACCTGGTTTCCTAAAAGGGGAACTTCACAGGTAGGTCAGGCTGCCTCCTTATGTAGTTGTATAGCCAGTAACTGTGTCACACAGCTGGCAAAATGTTTATTTGAGATGGATGTCACTGAAATGGATGCCTTGGCAATCAAAGACAACATCAGGCACTTACATTGCAATCAAAAAAGCTTAATGCTAGGCACTTACACTACAATAGTTTTTGGTAAATTACCTTTCAAAGTTAAACTTTATTACAGTTTTAATACCCTTCAGTTGTACAAGACTTTCCAATTTGCAATATGCTTTCATGCATATTATTCCTTGGATTTTCAGTAAATCCTGCTAAGGTAGGCAGGGTAGTAATTACTGCCCTCATTTTCAGAGGAACAAGCTGAGCCTTAAACTTCTAGTCCTTAGTCTGTCACTCCATGGCCTACACTGCCTCAGTGGCAGCTCAGCCCACATGCCTCCCCCAATGGGAGCAGTTGACATAGGAGGAGGGGGTCCTTCTACCCATTATATGTGGCTCCCTCCTCTGCCTCCTTCTCCAAGGGAACATTTAATGAAGTGTCTCTTGGAGTGGTGACAGACATATACAGGTCCACTATCATTCTTATATTTGATTCTCTAGTCCCATAATTTATGGAAGAAAATATATTGTCAAAATTTCAAAATCATCAGTTTTTCAAAATTATATATAATGTTCAAACTCACCAATATTGTATTGAATATTTAAAATTTTGATCAGTGGGTAGATCTCTCAATGGACACTTGGGTTGCTTCCATAGATATCTATTGTAAATAATGCTGCAATAAACATAGGGGTACATATACCTTTTCCAACTAGTGTTTTCATTTTCTTTCAGTAAATTCCTCAAAGTAGAATTACTGGATCATATGATATTTCTATTTTTATTTTTTGAGGGACCTCCATTGTTTTTCACAGTGGCTACACCAATTTACATTCCTACCAACAGTGAACAAGGGTTCTTTTTTCTCCACATCCTCACCAAAGCTTGTTATTTCTTGTCGTTTTGATACTAGCCATTCTGACAGGTGTAACATGAAATGGCTAGAACAGTCCTTGTGGTATAAAGTGATATTTCATTATAGTTTTGATTTGCATTTCCCTGATGATGAGTGATGCTGAGTACTTTTCATATGCCTGTTGGACACTTGTATGTCTTCTTTGGAGAAATGTCTATTAGTCCTTTCCCATTTTTTAATTGGATTATTTGGGTTTTCTGGTATTGAGTCATATAAGTTCCTTATATATTTTGTGCATTATCCTCTTATCAGATATAACATTTGCATCAATAAATGAGTGGATAAAGATAAAGAAGATAAAGATAAAGTGTGTGTGTGTATATATATATATATATATGAATTATGTATTTCATTATGGGATATTACTCAGCCATGGAAAAGAATGAGATCTTGCCACTTGTAACAACATGGATGGACCCAGAGGGCATCAAGCTAAGTGAAATAAGCCAGACAAAGAAAAATACCACATGATTTCACTTATATGTGGAATCTATAGGACAAGACAAACAAAGAAACAAACTAACCAACCAAAGAACAGACTCTTAAATATGGAAAACAAACTTGTGGTTGCCAGAGGGAAGGTGGGTGGGGAAATGGATGAAATCGATAAAGGGAATTAAGAGGTACAAACTTCCAGTTATAAAATAAATAAATCATGGAGATGAAAAGTCTAACATAGGGAATATAGTGAATAATACAGTAATAACATTACATGGTGAGAGATGGTGACTATACTTATTGTGGTAAGCACTGGATAATATGCAAAATTGTTGCATCAATATATCGTACAATTGAAACATACATTATGTGCCAAAAATACAATAGAAATAATTTTAAAATGAATAAATAAGTAACAAAAAAACAGAAAAAAGAGGGTAGATCTCATGCTTTGTATTCTTACTACAATAAAATAATTTTTTTTTAAAAAAAGGAATCAAGAATGAATTTGTTGGAAGAATAGCATGTTGTTAGAATTCTTCCATTTTGACTATCCATTTGGAGTTAAAGTTCTTCAATGAAATGTTTACATTGGTGATTACCATAAAGTACACGAAACATTATCTTCCGTCTAAAAGGCATGATATATACAAATGATATCAATTTTAATTTTAAACTTAGAAAAGTAAAGGGAAGCCCTGGTGGCCCAGCGGTTTAGCACCGCCTTCAGCTGGGGTGTGATCCTGGAGACCTGGATCACGTCAGGCTCCCTGCTTCTCCCTCTGCTTGTGTCTCTGCCTCTCTCTCTCTGTCTGTCTCTCAGGAATAAATAAATAAAATCTTAAAAAAAAGAAAAGTAAATTACAAAGTTTATACGTCATAAGAATATCTTTTTATATGTTAAAATAATAAACGACACATAAAGTAAGCCCTAAAGAATTGTGACTATATTTTAAGTGACCATTTTAATATTTTAAAATTAACTGGAACCTGATGCTACCCTTCTCTAATACACACATAAATATACCTCATTCAGTCTCTCCCTATCATAGATCATTAAAAACAAATTGTTACTCATTATTAGATTTGAAATTTCTAAGTTAAAATAAGTTATGTCTAGTGCTTGTGAAATTTAAAAAACAAGGCATCCTCCGGGGAGCGGGGCAAGATGGCAGAAGAGTAGGGTCCCCAAGTCACCTGTCACCACCAAATTACCTAGAAAACCTTCAAATCATCCTGAAAATCTACGAATGCGGCCTGAGATTTAAAGAGAGAACAGCTGGAATGCTACAGTGAGAAGAGTTCGCGCTTCTATCAAGGTAGGAAGACGGGGGAAAAGAAATAAAGGAACAAAGGCCTCCAAGGGGGAGGGGCCCCGCGAGGAGCCGGGCTGAGGCCGGGGCGAGTGTCCCCAGGACAGGAGAGCCCCGTCCCGGAGAAGCAGGAGCTGCACCGACCTTCCCGGGCGGAAAGGGGCTCGCAGGGAGTTAGAGCAGGACCCCAGGAGGGCGGGGATGCCCTCGGGCTCCCGGGGACAGTAACAGACACCTGCCCCCGGGGAGAGGGCGCCGAGCTCCCTAAGGGCTGCAGTGCGCGGGCATGGCGGACCGGGAGCAGCTCGGAGGGGCTCGCAGGGGCTCCGGCATGGCTGGGAGCGCGAATCCAACAGCGCAGGCTCTGGAGCACAGGGCACCGGGGACACAGCCCAGGATCCGGCTTGACCCGGGGACAGGCAGAGGCCGGGAGGGCCCAGGACAGCAAGGACGCTCCTGCCCCAGCTGAGCAGATGAGCGCCCCGCCCCAGAGTATCCAGGCCCCTGCAGACCAAGAGCTCTGTAGTGACTGCGGGAGCTGACTCCAGGGTACCAGAGCTGGCCGCCGCCACTGGGGTTGTTCCTCCTGGGGCCTCATGGGTAAACAACCCCCACTGAGCTTCACAGTGGCCTCACAGGATAAACAGGTTAAACAACATTCACTGAGCCCTGCACCAGGCAGGGGGCTGAGCAGCTCCCCAAGTGCTAACACCTAAGAATCAACAGAGCAGGCCTCCCCCACAAGACCAGCTAGACAGACAGCGGAAAAACAAATTATTGACCAAGCCGCATTGGAAGGTTCCAGGGGAAGTCGAGGGATTTACAGTATACAGAATCAGAGGATACTCCCCCTTGTTTTTTGTCTTCTGTTTGCTTCCAACCCCATTTTTCTTTTCTTCTTTTCTCTTTTTGTCCCCCTTTTTTCTCTTTTTTTCTTTTTCTTTTCTTCTTTCTCTTCTCTCTTTTTCTCCTTTTCCCAATACAACTTGTTTTGTATTGGGAATACAAAACTACTACTCTGCACTGAGCAAAATGACTAGAAGGAAAAACTCAACTCAAAAGAAAGAATCAGAAACAGTCCTCTTTCCCACAGAGTTATAAAATCTGGATTACAATTCAATGTCAGAAAGCCAATTCAGAAGCACTATTATACAGCTACTGGTGGATCTAGAAAAAAGCATAAAGGACTCGAGAGACTTCATGACTGCAGAATTTAGATCTAATCAGGCAGAAATTAAAAATCAATTAAATGAGATACAATCAATCCAAACTAGAGCTCCTAAAGACGAGGGTAAATGAGGTAGAAGAACCAGTGAGTGACATAGAAGACAAGTTGATGGCAAAGAAGGAAACTGAGGAAAAAAGAGACAAACAAAAGATCATGAGGATAGATTAAGGGAAATAAGTGACAGCCTGAGGAAGAAAAATCTACCTTTAATTGAGGTTCCTGAGGGTGCCGAAAGGCACAGAGGGCCATAAGATGCATTTGAACAAATCATAGCTGAAAACTTTCCTAATCTGGGAAGGGAAACAGGCATTCGGATTCAGGAAATTGAGAGGTTCCCCCCCTAAAATCAATAAAAACCGCTCAAACCTCGACATTTAATAGTGAAGCTTGCAAATTCCAAAGATAAAGACAAGATCCTTAAAGCAGCAAGAGACAAGAAATCTCTAACTTTTATGGGGAGAAATATTAGATTCACAGCAGACCTCTCCACAGAGACCTGGCAGGCCAGAAAGGGCTGGCAGGATATATTCAGGGTCCTAAATGAGAAGAACCTGCAGCCAAGAATACTTTATCCAGCAAGGCTCTCATTCAGAATAGAAGGAGAGACAAAGAGCTTCCAAGATAGGCAGAAACTGAAAGAATATGTGACCACCAAGCCGGCTCTGCAAGAGATATTAAAGTGGACCCTGTAAAAGAAAGAGGAAGTCCAAGGAAACAATCCACAAAATCAGGGACTGAATAGGTATCATGATGACACTAAACTCATATCTTTCAACAGTAACTCTGAATGTGAATGGGCTTGATGACACCATCAAAAAGGTGCAGGGTTTCAGACTGGATAAAAAAGCAGGACCCATCTATTTGCTATCTACAGGAGACACATTTTAGACATAAGGACACCTTCAGCGTGAAAATAAAAGGTTGGAGAACCATGTACCATTCAAATGGTCCTCAAAAGAAAGCAGGGGTAGCCATCCTTATATCAGATAAACTAAAATTTACCCTGAAGACTGTAGTGAGTGATGAAGAGGGACACTATATCATACTTAAAGGATCTATCCAAAAAAGAGCACCTAACAATCATCAATATTTATGCCCTGAATGTGGGGGCTGCCAAATATATCCATTAATAACCAAAGTTAATACGTACTTACACAATAATACACTTATACTTGGTGACTTCAATCTAGCACTTTCTACACTCAATAGGTCTTCTAAGCACAACATCTCCAAAGAAACAAGAACTTTAAATGATACACTGGACCAGATGGATTTCACACATATCTACAGAACTTTATGTCCAAACGCCACTGAATACACATTCTTCTCAAGTGCACATGGAACTTTCTCCAGAATAGACCACATACTGGGTCACAAATCAGGTCTGAACTGGTACCAAAAGATTGGGATCATCCCCTGCATATTCTTAGACGATAATGCCTTGAAATTAGAACTAAATCACAACAAGAAGTTTGGAAGGACTTCAAACACGTGGAAGTTAAGGACCATCCTGCTAAAAGATGAAAGGGCAACCAGGAAATTAAAGAAGAATTAAAAAGATTCATGGAAACTACTGAGAATGAAGATACAACCATTCAAAATCTTCAGGATACAGCAAAAGCAGTCCTGAGGGGGAAATACACCGCAATAGAAGCATCCATCCAAAAACTGGAAAGAACTCAAATACAAAAGCTAATCTTACACATAAAGGAGATAGAGAAAAAACAGCAAAGAGATCCTACACCAGAAGAAGAGAGTTAATAAAGGTTCGAGCAGAAATCAATGAAATCAAGACCAGAAGAACTGTGGAACAGATCAACAAAACCAGGAGTTGGTTCTTGGAAAGAATTAATAAGATAGATAAACCATTAGCCAGCCTTATTAAAAAGAAGAGAGAGAAGACTCAAATTAATAAAATCATGATTGAGAAAGGAGAGATCACTACCAACACCAAGGAAATACAAACAATTTTAAAAATGTATTATGAACAGCTATACGCCAATAAATTAGGCAATTTAGAAGAAATGGATGCTTTTCTGGAAATAAAGTCCTTATGTGCTCTCTCTTGTGGTTTGGCCTGTGTTCATTCAAAAATGAACCTACTGAGTATAAATTACCTTAAAGTAGTTCTCAACAAATTTTGACATAAACCACTTCCATGAATTGCTGAGATTGGAGACAGTTTAATTATTATAAATGTCCCAGATCCTATGAAAGAGGCTCCAAGTGCTGAGTAGTCAAACAATTAGAAAACACAAATATCAAAACAGAATAACTTTTTATGTTAATCCTATTTGCTCAAGAAGCAAAGGAAAAAAGTCCTCAGAGAGGGTAGCTCTCTCCTTGGAGTTGCTCTGGTTTGTAATTCCACTGGTGATGGATATGGCTGCTTGCAGAATCTAATTGAAACTAGCTCAGTGCTGCTTCATAAAACAGGAATTTCTGTCCATGTCATACCCAAATTTGTTAACCAATCCTTTGGTTTCCATGATCTAAAAGAGACATAATTAACTGACTAACTGACAAGCACACGTTGAACTTTTTGGAATCCTACCTGATTGTGACTTCTCTGTGCCAAAGAACCTAAAGTGCCTTGTGTTCATCTTCACTGTTGTATGATGGCCTTGTCTTCTAAGAATCTCCTTATTTTTCCCATCACAAAAGCCTCCTGAGTTAAAGACTGAATCTCTATTAATGCCAGTGTCCTAGCCCAGGACCAGGGCAGAACATTCACTTTCTTATTCTGGATGGATTATAGAAGACAGCCTGCCAGATGCAGTGGAGAGCAGACATTTAGGGTCCTTCTTTGAATTTCCTCCTATCCAGAGAATGAGACCACATGTATGAAAAAACCCAAAGAAAAAAAGGCTTCAACAGAAAGCCTAGCAAAGACACAAGGGACTGCAGGAATTCAGAAACATTTGGGAATCCAGAAAGGCTCAAGGACAAGATAGTATTTTAATTTGAATTGAAAGAATGAGCATTTTCAGTGAAATTGGTTTATCTAGGCAAGTTTTTAGTTGAATGAGGGAGCACAAGCAAAATGGTTGAGGCAAAACAGGGGCTGGGTTAGACCAAAAAAAAAAAAAAAAAAAGAATGCGGTCTTACTGGGATCCAAGGTCCCCAGATGGAGGTGGAGAAGAAACTGAGTCTCTGTACTGCCTCACCAGTGCAGAAACCAAACCAGATACCCCCCACACCCTTCTTTACTGCAGACAGTTTAACATGGAAGTCATTAGTAAATGGATTTGTGATTGTATGGACAGAGAAAGGTGAGTAGTTCACCTTAACACCATGTAAAAAATGAGACTTGTTGAATAAAAGTAATAAAAAAAAGAAGTCTAGAAAGAAAACATTTACTTTAACTCCATTCATGGAGTGTTAAAACACCCATGCTCACGTATATGGTAAAATGATACCTCACACAGGGCTTGGAGCTTCGTGACAATATTGGGAAAGAATGCATACGTGGCCTTTAATGCGTGGAGAGAGAGACTCGCCTTTACTGAGGCCATCTTTGTTTGGCTTTTCCATATAACAGTATGTATTTAGAAGTGACGAAACTTTCTTGGAAAAAATAGTTAATGGCGGCTCTTTTTCTTCCAGTAATTCAAATTTTGCCAACAGTCAGTTCAGATAACTAAAAATGTTATGCAATTATGTAGCTTCCTTTGTGAATCAAAGTCAGGAAAAAATAATCTTAGCCTTTGTTAATGAGGGTTAGCTTATGTGCTTGCCAAGTGCTATTTTAATAATAAAAACCATCTTATTTCTCCTTACCTCATTTATGTTATGCCAACAAGCTCAGCTTGTAAATTGCCATAAAAATATGAAAAATTACATTTTATATAATTTAGACTGGTTTAACTGTTCCCTTACATTATAAAGAATAATGATAAAACCTAAATTATACTACATATATATACATAAGCTTCTTCAAGCATAGAAAATGTTTAATGGAGAAAACTTGTAGCACTGAAAACTGTGGGGGGCACAGAAATCCAGGGAGCTCAGCAGGACTCTGGTAGATGAGTGCAAGGAACAGATTAACTGGAGCAGATGCTTCAGGGCACTGAAGCTCTACCAAGCTCACCAAAATTCCTACTGCTGTTGTAGCTGGTCTGTATTCACTAAGCCAGGGGTCTTTTATTGTAGGGGACTTTAAAAGCCATCTGGTGGTTTCTGAGTTATTTCTCATCTGTCTGTTGGTAAGCTAAGTACCATAAATCACATTTTCACATAAGTCACATTTTCTGCCAATTTCTTAATGTCACTGTGGTTTTCCCTTGATCTTACATTCTCTGTGACATCTTTCTTCAGTTGTAGGAATCTGAAACAGGCTGAGCCCTTGCATTACTGATTTGGAATAAGATCCATTTATTGCAATGCACCCATTCATCTTGAGTCCCATTAAAACAACATTTCTGATCTGAAACCTCACAGAAGTTATTTGGTCTTATTATTTTGAAATTTCGGTTAAGAATCCTAATAAATGCCACACACGCTCATGTGTTCTCCCAGATAAATGAAACATTATCTACTCAAGGGGACTGGATTCTTTCTTCTCTATCATTATATCCGCATCTTCATTTCCTTTGACTAAAAGCATTGACTAGTGGCTTCCACTTCACTTGAGGATTGTACAGGTTGCCAGGTCAGAAGCCAAATGACTTCTGCCCTTTCAGGAGTCATTTCATGTCTGATATCACCTGCCATCGTGAGGGAACAGATAGGACTGTTCCCATCATTGTAGGGACAACAAGGCACCAGGCATAAAGGTATATGTAGTCATATCTCAGCCAGAACTGGAGACAGGGAATCTTCACAATCAGTGAGAAAAACAGAGCTCCTCATAATGATAGTCAGATCTATTATTTGTAATGCTGTGTGACTGTTTGCTTTGCCTCATGACTAAAGGTTGACAAGACATGTTCAGATACAGGCTATAACTTAAGTATATTCTGGCTCTTATATTCCCAAGAGAACTGACACTGAGGATTAAAACTCAATTCGAGGATCCCTGGGTGGCGCAGCAGTTTGGCTCCTGCCTTTGGCCCAGGGCGCGATCCTGGAGACCCGGGATCGAATCCCACGTCGGGCTCCCGGTGCATGGAGCCTGCTTCTCCCTCTGCCTATGTCTCTGCCTCTCTCTCTCTCTCTCTCTCTCTCTCTCTCTCTCTGTGTGTGACTATCATAAATAAATAAAAATAAAATAAAAAACTCAATTCGATGAAATGTGCCCAGTTAATAGCCACTAGAGGGATGTGCCATATTAGCATAATATAGCTTCAAGGGCTTTCCTTAATATTAAAAATATTTTTGCTACTCATTTGCTCAAGCCATGAACATTCAAAGTATGTCTCTCCCAGTGAGCAGGGCCAGTCACAAGCAGATGTGTTTAGTTATAGGCTATTAAATACTGACTCTTGCAAAGCAGATGCTGTTGGTATTATAACTGGATGGGAGGGGCATCAGTCCTGCTCATTGCTCATTATTTACAACCCTTTCCTTCCCTCCCAGTTCACAGAGCCCAAGAGCATTTCAACACAATGTATTTTGATATCCATCTGGGGACCAGCCCCCTCTGGTCCACACATGCTCTGAAGGTCTGTATAAGGCACAGCTTGAGGGTGAAGAATGCAAGTAAATGTATTTCTTGATCAGTGAATATATTTTTATTTTAGAATCGGCAAATGCTTATTTAATGAACTTAAAAAGAATTTTTATAAAAATGCAATGGTTAAGGAAACCACCAACTTTACCAGGGTGTTTGCCATCAGTTTCCTAACAAATCAAGCAGGAAAAGCCATTAACCAAACATCAGAATAAGTAGACCCTGGTTCTATTATCATGCATCTAGCATTCTTCTGGGTCTCAGTTTTCTAATTTGCAAACTTCAGTATTAGCACCTATATCTGTTAGTTTCACTATAGCCAACACTTAGTGGCTTAAATCAACATCGATTTATTATTGTTCATGACTGTATAGGTCAACTAAGTAGTCTTGCTAATGTGGGCCAGCCTTAGTTAAATTTGGTTAGGCTCATTCACGTGGGTGCTGTCATCCCCAAAAGGGGCTGCCTTACCTAAGATGGCTTTATCTGGGATAGCCCATCTTTGTTCCATGTGTTCTTGCATCCTCTAGGGGCTCCATGCCTGGTTTCCATGGAAGCTTGGGAAGGGTTCCAAGCACTGTAAGTGGAAACCACGAGGCCTCTTTCCTCCCAGACTTGGAACTGAAGGGTAACTTCTACCTAAGTTTCAAGGAATAAAATAAGTCCTAAAGCCAGGTCAGATGAAAAGGATTTAGAGAGAGACTCCAGGAACTCTTATTGTAGAAGTTGAAAATTCACACAGTAGAATGATGTGGACACAGAGAGGGACATAACTACACCCAATGCTTATAAACAATCATTCAAGGCATCTTTAGAATTTTAAAATGCTATAATTTATTCTGTGTTCCTCCAAGGGACTTTCCTGTGGCTTTGGAGGCCTTTGGAGGCCTTTGGAATGACTCCAAGGGATGCATCTTTCTTGCAGAGATTACTTTCTTTTAAATAGAACTGATTCCTTTGAAATGCTGACATAGTGCTTCACATTTCATCTGATGCTGGAGATTATCCTTAGTCAAAAGCCAGCCCCTTGAAAAATCAACCTCTGCCTGCAGAGAGTGAACTGGGAATTATTTTGGGGAAGATAGTTTTCTACCAGGAGTATGGTCAACAGAAGAGTAAACCTTAGAGCTAATTTTTATTTCATTTTCCAACCCATTTTTTGCCATGAAAAGTCTTGATACTTGTCTGAAGCTGCCATGAACAAGTTCTCAAGACTGCTTTGGGACTGTGTTAGAGGGTGTTCAATTTAGCTTGCTTTCCAGCAAAATAATGGGACATGTGAATTATTTTTAATAATGTTTATTAATAGCAAGATCTGGGCCTGGTCCCATTGGCTAAGAAATCTGACTTTGCTGCCAAACTCCTACTGGGCCTCTTCATGAAATTTCTGGGCTGCCATTTTGTCCCCTTTTATCCTAGCCATTTGATTGGTTGTTAGCCCTTGCCAAGATTTTAATCTATCTTCCAGTGAATTCTCACCCACTCACAATACATACATCCTATGCAGTGTCTTCTACATTTACTCTATGTGTAGCTTTTGTCCTTAAATTGTAAGGAACACCTGTTGTTTCTCCAAATGCCAATGCTTCCTTGCTCCCATTTTATTTTAAATTGCCCTTAATTGTTAAAAGTATCATTGTAACTTCCAACAGTTGTTCAATTTTGTATAACAGGGTTTTTGCTGCTTTTTTTTAGGCCACTCTACCCTTTTCTTTTAGTAACTACTAGCTTTTGGTTCGAGATATTAAAGATTTTTTAATTTATTTATTCATGAGAAACACACAGAGAGAGAGAGAGGCAGAGAGAGAGAGAGAAAGAGGCAGAGACACAGGCAGAGGGAGAAGCAGGCTCCATGCAGGGAGCCGAATGTGGGACTTGATCCCAGGACTCCAGGATCACGTTCTGGGCCAAAGGCAGGCTCTAAACCCCTGAGCCACCCAGGCATCCCTGGTTCGAGATATTAATGAACATCCTCACTGTTTACCATGTCTATCTCCCAAAATGCTATGGCTACACTCACACCTGATCTTTCTGAGAGTCTGAAATCAAGGTGGTAGCTTGGGCTGTTTTAATATTCAGAACTGCCCTCCAGAGTGATCTGCTCTTAGCCCTCTCTTTTTCTCTGGTCCTCATAGACCTCAGTCTTAAACACAGGTCAGGGCAAGAGGGAAAAAGCCTTCCCTTTGATTTCCAGAATAATCTTCAGGTAAATAAGAGGAGAGATCAATTGATCATTACAAAACCCAGAAAATCACTGGCCATCTTAGGAAATGGTTTCTTTCATCTTTATTCAATTTCCTCAAAGTATTCTGGAAACTGACAGGGCAACAGGGAAGAAGGCTTGTTGAGGACACAAGGAGAATGTTCATTTTCCTGCTGGCTGCTACTTTCCGACAAAGGTCAGTGGAGGAAACAATCAATTAAGCCATAAAGGGCATTTGGAAATTAGTCTCCATTTGTCTTGGCATTTCTAAAATTAATGCACCCCAGAATAGAACAGAATAGGAAAAAATAATGAGAGAATGAGAGTCCAGCTGCTCTGGAAAATGCAGCCGAGCTGGAATGAATCTAACAAGCCAAAATGTGGCTACATGAGCCCTTGGGTGCATGCAGGGCTTTAGTCGTAATTTTAATTAGAATAAAGCTTTTATGAAATAGAGATGCTAGCATGGTTGAAATTGTACAGCTCATGAAATGTATAACACAAACATGCTGCAGTACAGTAACTGCTCACATGATTGGAAATACAAAGTGTTTTCGAGAAACAGTATTTTTCTGGGTGATGTCACTCTGCTAATATCCAATCACTACCTTCCTAAGACTGTACCTGCTCAGCTTCATTGGATGCTCTGTTCTAGAAAATGGCAGAGGAAGACAAATATAACAGGTATGAACACCTAGCAGAACTTTAGAATCTAAATTCAAGGGCTATGTTGGGTTAACCGGAGGGAGGCCTTAGGTCAGGGCAGGTCACTGAATTCTCAGAAATCAATTTCTCCATTTGCCAATGAGAAAACTTCCTGTGGCTACCATAACTAAATACTACAAGCAATAGGATTTTTTTCTCTCATAGTTTTGGAAGTCAGAGGTCTGAAATCTAGGTATTGGCAGGGTCCCACTCTCTCTCACATTTCATGGGAGAATATTTCCTTTTTTCTTCTAGCATTTAGTGGTTGCTAAATTCCATGGCCTGTGGCCATATCTCTTCAATCTCTGCCTCCATCTCCATATCATATTCCCCCTTCTGTCGGTGTCTTCTTCCCTCTATCTCAAATTTCCCTTTGCCTCTCTTTTATAAGGACACTTTTCATTGTATTTAGGACACTCTCCCCCATAATCACCTACGATGATCTCATCTCAGGATTGTTAACCTAATCCCAACAGCAAAGGCCATTTTTACCAAAAAATGCACATTCAGAGTCCCAGGGATTTGGTGTGATATCTTTTATGGAACTGTTTTTCAGCCACCCAAAGAAGGACTAGGTGAGGTAGTCTGTAAGACCCATCCAATCCTGACATTCTGAATCAATGAAAACAATGTGATATGGAGCCAGCACTCCTTTGAAACCAAGACAAATGGAAATGCATGTAGGGTCTGCAAGAAGGGTATCTAGGAGTTAACACTAAAAAGTTCAGGACTCTGAAGAAGTCCTTGAAAATAAAAATAATTATGACCTCAATGCAGAAACTGTACATGAGGGGCAGCCTGGGTGGCTCAAGCAGTTTAGTGATGCCTTCAGCCCAGGGCATGATCCTGGAGACCTGGGATTGAGTCCCACATCAGGCTCCCTGCATGGGGCCTGCTTCTCCCTTTGCCTATGTCTCTGCCTCTCTATCTCTCTCATAAATAAATAAAAATCTTAAAAAAAAATAAACTGTACATGCTTAAAAAGCACCAAGGGCCTTTCCACTCTATGAGTTGCACTGCATTCTTGCAGGGACTTGTAGATGGTAAACCATACACACAAACATACATCTGGGTGGCAGTTCTCTGCATCAGGACCTTCACACTGTGGTTTTCCTAGACTGGAGTCCCTTGAACCTCTCATTGTCTGACAGACAAGGGACTTATCTTTCAGTACAAATATCACCGCAACCAACAAGCCAACCTGGCTCTCATAGAAAATTAAGTTCTTCCTTAACAAAGTGATTTGTGAATCCTTTTAATAGCAAAGATCATCATGTAACTTTAAGAATTATTCTAAACTATATTACTTTGAACATAATTTCTAGCTTGCCTTCTGTGTTTTAAATCGACTCTTAAAAAATATTCTAAATTATATCACTTTGAACATCACTTCTAGTTTGTCTTCTGTGTTTTGAATTGTTTGACTTTTTCAGGTTCAATGAATAAATCAGAAGACAGAATAGATTTCTTTCTTTCTTTCTTTTTTTTTTCCAGAACAGATTTCTTATACAAACACCATAGGAAGAGTTCCCTGTTAGCTGCCCAAAGCTGTCATCTTCTAGAAGCTGACTTCATTATTGCACTAGGTTGAGGATAGATTATATAACTAATTTTTCTGCAAACAGAAAAATTATTGAGCTCCTGCTATGTGGTGGGCACGGTCTTTGGTGCTGTATTGACAAAATAAATAAGGTTCAGTTTCTTTCCTGAAGAATCTACAGTGTAGTTCAATCAAAGTGGAGCCTGCACACTTAAGCATTTGTAAGAAACTATATTTGTTTTCAATTTTCTAATATGCCTTAAAATCAACATAAACCTACCCCCACTAAATACTTTGAGATGCTTTGCTCAATAGGAAAGGAAAGTCTTCCTGGTGAATAACTTTTACATACCCCATGTACTACTAATAGTCAGTGATGTTACTCAAACACATAAGAAGAAACAAGCCAAAATAGCCAACCAGTTTTAAAAAATTGTTTTAAGAATCATGATCATATATAACTTGAAGTAGTTTATTTAAGGTCCACACATTGGTATCAGTAATAATTATCTTTTCTACCATTAACTTTGAGTATGAGCTGTTAGGTATGACTTACTATTACTTAAAAATAATTGGTACACATATTTTCAGTCCTTCAAACACAATTGCTCCTCCTAGAACTTCAGAATAAAGCCCCATTATGATACTCAAGGACTTTACAAACCAATATCAATCTATCTTTCCAGCTTCCCTCCCTTCTACTTACTTTCTACCCTTGTCTTTCACTTATTCTCTACACACATATCCACACACTTGCAAATGGGTGCACTCACACACATATATACATACTCTTCTAAATGTGTGATGCTAAATAATAAATTTGAACCCTTGCTACACCATTATTGGGTTATTAATTTATCTGAACTTCAATTTTCTTATATATGTGTGATAAGGACAATACTTGCCTCAAATTTTGTTGTAAAAAGTAAATGCTATAGTATATATTTACAAATAGATTTTCAATAAAGGCTCTAGAGTAGACTGAAATTATACCTACCTCCTAGTACTTAAGCCCTTATAAAATCTGTCGTCCCTGAGTGTGGGCAGAATCTATGATATGCTTCTAACCAACAGCATAGTGACCAGGTGTCACTTCTCCGTGATTATGATGTAATGTCAATCTCAAGAGGACACTCTCTGTGGCTGGCTCTGATGAAGCAAACCACCATGCTAGATAGGCCCATGTGTCAGAGGCTAAGGACAGTGTCTTGCCATAAGCAGTAACAAACTGAAGCCTTTGGTTCAATAGCCTGCAAAAAAACACATGTGAAGAATAACCTCATGAGGTTAGAAGTGGACCTCTCCTCAGTCAAGCCATCAGATGAGAGCCCAACCTTAGCTGATACCTTGATTTCAACACTGCAGGAGCCCTATCCAAGCTGTGCCTGGATTATGAGTACCTGAAATAATATTGTTCTAATATTGTTCACTGAGGCTGTGGTAATATTATTACAGAACCATAACTAACAAGTTGACAAGGTATCACAAGAAGGAGGTAACCTCAGTGGGATACTGATTTGTAAAAACAAAAATAAATAATTGAAGTAGAATTAGAAATGTGAGGCCTTTAGGGATAGTAAAATTGACTACTTCTAGAGTCAATGATAGAAGTCGACTTACAAAAGATGTTGAGCAACAAAACCCCTTAAGAATTCTCAGTCAAACCTGGTGACTCCACATATAAATCCTCAGGTGATACTGCTATTTTTAAACAAAGCTTATTGTTTCATATGATTTCATTGTGGCCACCACAAAACAGAAGCAAAATGCACACACATTTTGCATAACACCCCTAAGAAGGCACCCTGCCAATGCCTACACACTTGAAATCATAAAGGATCATGGACAAGAAAGAACCTCCAGAAGCCTTGCCATTGCCAGGACCTTCCTCTTCTGCCAGGACAGAAATGCTGCTCAAAATCTGCCCCATGGAACTTCATAAGGTTGGATTCCTGAAGGTTGTGTGCACTCCTATCTTCTCTTCTCCAGAAGAGATTCTTAATGAGAAAATTCTGTCTCCATTTCCCTACCACAAATTGGATGGGTGTGCAAGGAACCAGATATCTCATGATTTATAGATCCGTGGACACCCAACTCACACCAGATTGGATAGACTGACTCAAACATCTTGTACATTGAGCTAGACACAGTCCTGGACAAGAATGTGCTATTTGATGAGGACAGTAGTGAATGCATTTATTCTATATTTCAAAAATAGGGAGATCCTGAATATTTGGTAGCTAGAAGAGTGGACTTTTGCAGGAATGACTAACCACCACCAGAAGCCTACATTTTCCACTCTGTAGGATAAAATTATTGCTGGGAATTGTGAGCATGCCCCAGGAGAGAGGCATTTTAGGGGCCATTCTGAGTACTTTGTAGGATCCTAGAATAAGAT
Source organism: Canis lupus dingo (assembly GCF_003254725.2). Taxonomy (NCBI): domain Eukaryota; kingdom Metazoa; phylum Chordata; class Mammalia; order Carnivora; family Canidae; genus Canis; species Canis lupus. The sequence goes on from NC_064245.1 coordinate 33,446,169, forward strand.
GCATACCTGAATGGTTACGAATGAGTTTCTAAGAATCAGAAGGATGCTTCAAAGAAAAAGTAATGAGATGATAAAGACAAAATTTACCCATTTCACCAATATTAGAAAATGGATTGGGGCCATAGAAAGGCCATTTAATGAAAGACAATGTCTTTTCTTACAGAAAAGAGTCTTCAGATCATGAGGCTTACAAAGAGAGTATCCAGTCTTTCCAGACCCAGAGAGGAAAGGTAGGGAGCTATCATCATAAGGAGTGTGCCTGGTAACAGGTTCTCATTTCTAAGGATAAAATGAGAAAAGCAAGGCCATATAAACTGAGGTCCAGATTTGCATATGGCTTAAATATTATCCTGATTTACTAGACATGACCCAGATTTCTCTTCCACGCCCTGAGGCTGGTTAATGGGCAGAGAAAAGTCTGTGAGGTTTCATTTGCACAAATTGGTATGGCCTAAGAGGAGGTGTCAAGATTATTTTTCTTGATTCCCACAACTGTGAAAGAGGAAAGTGATTGCTATTCACTAGAAAATTTGTCCGAGAACTCCTTTTTATAAAATTTTTAAAAAAGATTTTTATTTATTTATTCATGAGACACACACACACACACAGAGAGAGAGAGAGAGAGAGAGAGGGAGGCAGAGACACAGGCAGAGGGAGAAGCAAGCTCCATGCAGGGAGCCTGATGCGGGATTCGATCCTGGGACTCCAGGATCAGGCCCTGGGCTAAAGGCAGCACTAAACCACTAAGCCATCTGGGCTGCCCTGTCCTAGAACTCCTGAATAAAATGTTCAAGCTCTAACATACACTTTAAGAAGGTAACATCTTAACAACGAAAATTCAGAGTAAATATCCATAACTGATTGCAAACATGACAGTTTTGGCATCTCTAGAAAATAAATCTGCGTATTTAGAGTGGGTACTGCTTTATCACTGAGTGAGGAAAAGCCCACTCTCCCATACTACACCCAGAAAAGAGAGATGCTAGCAACATTTTGCAGGCTGCCTAGTTAGTGAAGAGCGATCACATTTTCTGACATGGTGCTGAAGTCAGAGATTTATCAAGCTGCAGCAACAAATGAGGATTGGTAATCAGGCTTCCCTAATTAAGCACACTTAAGTTTGCAACATCGCTTGTGCACTCGCCAGCAAAGACAAAAAGCAGAGATTGGGCATTATGTTAGTAGCTGTGTAATTAGCACAATATCTCCTTCCTCACCTCTCTACAATTCTAAGTAGACTACTGACAAAGAGGGGAGGGGAGGGTAGAGTTGGTAAAAGGATAGAAGCCTTCCCTTCTTGGCTGCCAAGCCCAGTTCAGTGCCACCAAAGGCCTCTGGCTTCTGTCAGCTTTAACCCCAAAGCGTCACAATGACAGTACCAAGATAGTTGCTATTAGGTGGGACAAACACACAGAAAGCCTCCCACTTTGCATTATCTTTGCTCCAAATGGTTGCCTAGGATACAAGAAAGCCCAGATTTTGAAAAACAACACAGACACTAAATGCAAGATCAGACATCTTTCAAGTTAGTCAGATGGAAAAGAAATTAGAATGCAGCAGTGAAGCCCATTCTCCCAGGGCCTTGGGAGGTCCTTAGGTGGGAGAGGATCTTGCAAGGTTCATTTGCATTTGCAAAGTGAATCTGGTTTTAGCAGGCAGTGGGAGACTCTAAGCTACTATGTTTGAACACCAAGAACATTAATTGGGTAGTTCTCTTTTTCTAAACTCAGAATAAACTGTGGCCGTGTATCATTGAGACATTTACTTCAGTGCCTTATTTCAAAGACTCCAGTTTACTAAATAAACACATCCAGTTCACTCCACTTCTGGTTTCTCAGGATGTCTCTAGGGTCACAGCTTGCTCAGGGCCAACTAGAAACAAGTTCCAGCTTCTTCATTTATATCAATTATGGTGAGCCTTAAAAATCTCATCAAATTCACTATTTTGATCTCTAAGACAAAAAGGGCAAAGATATGAATTGACCAAAAACTCTTCAGACTGTTGGTAACAAGCATAATTCCATCCCCAAAGACAAAGCGGAAGAAATTTTATTGATGTGAAATTTATATATTTATAAGACTTGTTTAAAAAATAGGTTTTACTCATGAAGTCTGATTAAACAGAGGAAGGAGGTATCATACCGTGACAGGTTATATGCGGCCACTGTAGGGGCCAAGAGCAGGCTGCCCCAAAATTGATTTCTTTAAATAAAGTTACTTAACAGAAAGCCTGTGTAAGAATGACACTCAGATCCTTCTTTTCCCCCTGAATGCAAGAAACAAATTTCCCATGTGAAATTACCCTCCCTGTACCAGGAAGTAAAGAGACATCCCTATCACCAAAGACAGGAAATTTAGAACCAAGAGGGCTGTATAAACAGCCCTTGTTACTTTTTTTCTAATTTTATTACCGCAACCCAAATTCTATTTAGAATTCCTTGCTAATTGAAGCTTCTGTTTGCTTGCTGGTTTTGTCTTATCAATTGCTCACGAATTTATTGTCTCTTTATCTAAAAAGTATAAAAACTGCCTGCACTGGTCATTTCTTTAAATCTCACTTTCATTATTGAGCCTCTGTGTGCATGTAATAAAATTTTGTTTTCTTCTCCTGTTAATGTCTCATGTAAATTCAATCTGAATTTACAGCTGGAAGACCTTGAGGGTAGAGAATAATTTTTTCTCCCTTTTACCAGAGTCACTCTCAATAATGAAAAACAGAACTCACAGTTTTAAAGAGTCATAACTACTTGATACTGTTCCAGAACGGCCCCTGTGCTACATCAAATGCAGTGATAACTCACCAACAGGAAGTAATACCCCCAAATGATTTTGTCTCTTTATATTGATGTTGAAGGCACAAAGCAAAGTTTGAACTGCATTCAGTGTTGAAAAATATCTTAGTGGTGTAACTGGAAACTGGATACTTCCCCTTCTCCTCAGCTGGAGGAGGATTTCCCTTCAGGGAGTCTGCATATCCACCCTCTGCCTCTTTGCTTTCTTGTTTTCCCAATCATGGGGGGGAACAGAGGACTAGCAGAGGACAAAGCACAAGCTAGGGCAGCACACCACAAGCCAGGGCAGCACACTGACAAGTCCTTGAAACAGACAGTGGGACATTCCTCTACTGACTCAACTGCCTCGATGTTAATACTTTGCTAAGGGCAAAAGGCAATCTTAGCCCAACCCCCAGGATCCTGTAAGTCTACTTTAACATATAAAAATTCCTTTAAAAATGTCATTTATCTCTAAACCCCCAAGATACGTGTTGGTAATCATCCCCCAAGCACACAACCCACGGATATCCATGTGAAGGGTCTCATGACTCAAGTTTTATTAGATGGTAATAAGTGACTTTTTCCCAATAGCTAGCCCCCTCAAGGTCCTGGACACCTTGTTTCCAAAATTCTTTAGAGAGTATGTTATCCCCAAACCCCTTCCAACTCCCAGGTATATAATCAGCTACTCCTGACAGGCCGGGGGCAGCAGCTCTTCCTGCCCCATGGGTCCTGTCCCCTGGGCTTTAATAAAACCACCATTTTGCACCAAAGATGTCTCAAGAATTCTTTCTTGGTCATTGGCTCTCCACCTCTCCCCACCAAACCTCACCTATATTCCAAAACTTCATCACCAACATGCTTACAAAATCCTGCTCCTCTCTCCAACTCACTTCTCTTTCTGCTTCTTCTGAGAAGTGCAGCTTGGATCACCTTCAAATGATGGAATTACCAGTGTGATCAGAAACATTTGAGGGAAAAAAAAAATAGTTGAGGATGTTTGAAAACAGCTTCCTGTGCAGCAGACAGAAGACCATTTGGAGCATGCACAGATCCACGGGCATGGTTGCAAACTCTCTGAACCCAATCCCCCAGTGAGTGGATCACTGGGACAGTTCACTTTCACACATGTGTAACATTAGGCATGTATTTTACAAGATGATAAAGTGAATATTACTTCTAAATGAGATCTACTTTTCCTGACTATGACTGTGGTGCATTCAGATTGTGTAACATTTGGAGCACTTAGTAAAGAATAAAGAAATTTAAATCATCCAAAATCCTACCTCCTAGAATCGCTAGAGTTAACATTTTAGTCTATATCTTGCTGGTCTTCTCCGCATATGTATGCATATGAACCCACTCAGCACACATGTATGCATGGAGTGGACAGAGAGGGAAGAGATGATTGTGTGTGTATGGTTGGGATTCCAGCACTAGACTCTCTAACAGAATTCAGTCTTTGATACCCAGTAGAACTGTAAAATTGCATGATATTTTAGAGCCTTTGAATGTAATTCATTCATTGTATGAATGCAGCAATGGAAAAAGGAGACTTAGGGTGGCTTTTCACAATGACCTAGCTATGTATGTAGGGAAGTAGCCTGCCTGTGGGTACAATGGTCTCTCCACTATGTCATGAATGTCTAGGTAAAGTGATTCATCCCAAATTGACACTTGACCTTGGGAAAATCAGAAGTCCAAAAGTCCAAAAGTCTTATACATTGTGAAAAGCATTAATCTGCTTAAGAGTTCTAGTTCTAAGAGAAGATCCATGGCTCAAGGGTACACTGTATCCATTAAGCTATTTCCGTGACATCCAAGGTGCAATACTGCAAGCTTGCAAGAACAGGAACAGAAGCAAAATTATTTGATCCACAGTATACATGCCTCCTTTCAGGTCATTTATTTGCCTTGGTACTTGCAGTCCCATTTGCCAGGGGCAAAAACAATGTCCTATTTAAAGTGAGAAGTTTCTGCAATAATGCTTGAGCTGGTGTGCTTCCTGGAAAATAGTGGAACGTGGCACTCAGATCCACAGTGTTACCTGTCTCAGAAAAACAGAGAGAGCCTACAGGGTGAGAGATTGGGGAGCTCTGATTAAATAACATACTCTTATTATAGTTCTAAGGTGAATGGTTTTCACTTTTCTTTTTGAAAGTATTATAGTTCATCCCCTTCAATGCTTTGCCTTTTCTCAATTGTACTGTGTATTTATCACATACTCCCTATCCTACCCAACTAGGACCTGCCAGTTCATCCCATGGGAGAATAAGATATCAAGCCATTTATCAATTATTTGCTTTTCAACTCTGAGTTTACCCGTCATCGCTAATTCATGTAAATGGATTTGAGCCCTATGTAAATATTTTTTCTCAGCCAACTGGCAGTAAGACTTGCCAGTGGGGTATGCTGCAGAGACGCTGCAAAGGGTTTGCTTCTTGGTCCTGGAACTTTCTGGGCAGGTTCCTGCAGTGTATGCTGCTTCTCCAGCATCTGCCTCCTGCAACATAGTAGTGTCTCCAAGGCCTGGCTCTCGCAGTGTAAATGGCTTTTCTTGTTCTAGGCTCCTACAACACAGCATTTCCTCAGTACCCAGCTCCTGCAGTTTGGGCAGCTCCTCCCATAACTGGCTCCTCATTGTACAGCAGTCAGTAGCAACCAGTGCCACCTTGGGTGACTTTGTAGTGGAGTGATTCTTAATTGGACACCTCCCAATAAAGAGATTTTCCCAGCAACTTGGAGGGTAGAATTCTGACAAGTTCCACTGGTCCAGGACCACACTGACCTCTCTGTCACCCAGTAGGCCATGGCCACAGCCCCTGATAGCTCAGCATCGTATCCTCTGAGGCCATCTTCTTGGGTATCTATCACCTTTTATCTACTCTGTCTGTATTCTCCTGTGTTCTCTTTACTTCTTACTAGCCAATCCTTCTTTACTCCAATCCTCTGTTATAGCTTTATATTAAACTTTCCCTGTTCAACGTACTATACAGCTTCTCTTTCCTGCCCTGACCCTGACAGATACATGCACTGATCTGTTAGAACACTGTGGTTGCAAACAATATGCACAGGCTCTATCAACTAGGAACAGAAAAGAGATTAGGGAAGGATATTGAGCAGTTCATAGTTTGAAGAGGATTGTTAAAGGTAGGCTTGGGAAAAAGAGCAACTTCAATATATCTACGGTTCCAGGTGCCAAAGTTGTTGGGGAATCCTGATTTGGGTAAGGCTCCCTAAAAGAAGAGCCTGAAATTGGGGTTTTGGGCAGGTGATATACTGGGGGAGTGCTCTCAGAAGCAGGAGAATGAGAGGAGCAGAGTGAACAGGAGAAAAAAGCCAAGCCAGGATGAGGTCTGAGCTGGAAGCAGACTGGCCCCATGGGGTGCATGGATCATCTTTCATAACTACTCCACCTGTGGCAAAGGGGCCAGCATTTTGTACCAGTCATCAGCCACTGGCTGTCCTGGGAGAGTGAGTGGTACAAAACTTCCTACACAGGGTGGCTCCATTCAATGTGGGATGTTCTCTGGGAAGGGCAGCCATGAGCCCCTTGGGCTGCACAACAGCAGCTTCCTCCACAATGTATCATTAAAGGAAAGGAAAGAAAGAACCTCATGTAGACACAAGCACGGACATAGGAACTTCACCTATTTCACAACCCTGTCATAGCTGGCTTTGAAGTAAAACACAGGAATGAGATGTCAGGAGCATGCAAATAGATGAAATGCTTTTTTGTTGCTTTTATTTAGATGAATCCAAGTCCATCCATCTCCAAAACATGTCATGTCTTCACTAAACCTTAGATCCTCTCATTTGACCAGAACTAAGCATAACATACTACAAAATGCTCCTTTGATTAGAAAAGGGAAACTGAAAAAAAGAAAAGAAAAAAGAAAAGGGAAACTGTAGGTAGGGAGGTAGCTCAAGGCTATAACAACTTTTAATGTGTTTATGGAATTTTAAAAAGTAGGAATATTCCATTTATGTATACATCAATGTTTTCATTTCTCTTGAGAGAAGTTTGCAGTCAAATTATCCCTCCCCATTCCTTCAAAATCATGTGCACACTGAAGTTGTTTGCATTTTTATATTTTACTTTGTCCTCTTCACTCTTGACAAGCTATTCTCCAACATTTGGCCTATAGAATAAGTTTAGCTATGCAATATTTTAAATAAAAATTATGAATTTCTTCACCCTTAGAACTTGGAATGAAGAATTTAATAGGATAAAACCAAGAGAGATTGTTCTGGAAGCATGCAAATGAAAATGATTCTATTTCCCAAGGTGAACTGGAGTGGGAATTGAGGAAATGTGATCCAGGGGGGCCTCCTAAATTCTGATCAGATCCATACCTCTCCTCACCATCATAGCCACTCCTCTATCCATCATAGCTGGCCTGCTTACCCTGTAAAACAAACTGCTTTAAAGTTAAAAGGTCTTTCCGTTTCTTAAAATGAAAATATGTTCCATTGCATTTTCCAGAGAGTAATAGAGTTTTTTTGATGAAAAAATCCACTGTAACGACAATTTTTAAGTGAATCAGTAACAAAATTGAGCTTAAAATGATTTAAGTATTTTGCAATTGATATTCAATTTTACAAATGTTCATGATTAGTGAATTTTGGTTAAAAAAAGACTAGTAGAAAAGAAAAAGACACCTTTTTAACAGATAGCAAATTATAAAGTTTTTTTAATGCCCTCGGAAAACATAATACAGATATCTAAGAAAAGTTACTTAGAAGTTATTAAAGTGCTTGGCATTGACTGAAGTTCAAACGGAAACCTATTTTAATATTTTCCAAAAACTTGAAGTGTTTCCACACAAGTATGGACAACATTAGTCTTTTCTGAAATCCTTCAAACAGCTTGAGGTCTACTTTTAAAGTGCTTGTATTTTGATGATGCCTATTTTTTTTTCTTACAGAAATATTTGAATTGTAGCATAAAAAAAAAGTATTAACATCTCATCAAAAGCAGTCCCAATTGTTCCAAATGTTAGTGAGGTGTTCTCTTGTCTAGGGTTTGAGCCCACTGGTCTTTCAGAGCATTTAGCTGCAAAGTTCAAGCAACCCTATACCTCTAAAAGCCATACGTACAGAATAAAAGACTGCTATGATTTCAAGGATATGTAGGAAAGGACAGAATAAATTAAACTGATGAGATCTTTGATGCTCAAAAGATAAAGTTAGCATTAAGCAAGTTTTGTGTGAACATCTGTATATCAAAGGTTCCTAGTTCTATCAAGGGTTAGGGAAAAAAGAGGGAGAAATTTCAGGGAAGTCTAAAAAATCATAAATATAAATGGCCAAAGGATTTTTCCAGAAACCCAATTTTTAATCCTTGCAAGCAGCCAGTATCACTTTAGTTCATTTATTTCAGCTATCACTGAGCAACATTATAGAAGTATGATCATGCAGAATTAGTCATTTTCTGGGAATGTATATAGGAGGTAAATGCCATTTTTCCTCAGAGAAATTCTCTTCGCTTTAAAAGTATAAATCTAGGGCAGCCCGGGTGGCTCAGTGGTGTAGCACCGCCTTTAGCCCAGGGCCTGATCCTGGAGAGCCTGGATCGAGTCCCACATTGGGCTCCCCGCACGGAGCCTACTTCTCCCTCTTCCTGTGTCTTTGTCTCTCTCTCTCTGTCTCTGATGAATAAATAAATAAAATCTTTAAAAAATATATAAAAAATAAAAAATACATAAAAGTATAAATCCAAGCTGACATGTCTAAATTGGCAAGGATTTTGTCTCTAAGAAAAAAGAAGTCCACACAAGTCCACATTCTGTAGCTGTCTAGTTCAATTCCCTATAAAGCATTCCAGTGGTGATAAAAGCTAAAAGTATGCTTGGGTTGTTTTTCTATTGTTTCTCAAAAAGAAGTATGTAAAGTGCTATGATCTATCAGGCTGTATTTTGGCTCTGGTGACTGTCTGATTGCTGCTCAGCAGACAGTAAAATTCTGTTTTGTCTTCTTCTCTTTTCCTGTTACTCTTCTGGAAACAAAATTCTTTTTTTTTTAATTTTTATTTATTTATGATAGTCACAGAGAGAGAGAGAGAGAGGCAGAGACATAGGCAGAGGGAGAAGCAGGCTCCATGCACCGGGAGCCCGATGTGGGATTCGATCCCGGGTCTCCAGGATCGTGCCCTGGGCCGAAGGCAGGCGCCAAACCGCTGCGCCACCCAGGGATCCCTGGAAACAAAATTCTTATACCACACATCTTTTATCAAAACAACAAAAAGCTTGTAAACATAATTTGAGGTAACTACCAAATTCCTTGTAAAACTGCTGGTCTAAACTCACGGGATGTCACCAATGGTACAGATACCCATCTGTTCTACTGAACAACTTTCAGGGGACATGCAAAAAAGAGATTAACTTCCTATGTCCTTATCACTAATAAACATCACTGACCAACCAGAGAAAAACTCATTCATTCCTGGAATTCTGTCTCCACTTCTTCCTGTAATAATGAAACAACTTTCTATCATTTCAAATTTTCAGAAATATAGATGGATGTCTAGGAGCAGATTTTTGATGAATCCAATTCCTACTATGTGTTAGCTGAAAGCCCCAATCCAGAGACAATAGCAAAGACCCACTTAAGAATTTTGTTGTACTAGTAACAGAGAAGAATGACATCCATGCATTCATTTGTTCCATGAATTGCTTTGATCCATTCATTAATCCACTCATTACCATTTTGCTAAGTGCAAGGTAAATAGCTAAATGAGCTTTCTTCAAGAACATTACTAATAGAGTGGATAGACACTATAAGACACAAAAAACAGTTGTTGTAAACGACAAAGTAAACAACAGGGTGTCAAAAAGAAAGCAATGTGGGAACCTACCCTACATCAGGTGGCATGTAGACCTTCTTGGGAGAGACGACAGTGTAAGCCCTTGTTATTGGTGGTCACTTCTCGTGGCTCTTTAAAGACTCAAGTTTAATGGATAAAACTTTTAAACACTGTTTAAATTTAGTGTCTTCATGGAGAAGACTGAAACTAGACCACTCTCTTTCACCATACACAAAGATAAACTGAAAATGGATGAAAGATCTAAATGTGAGACAAGATTCCATCAAAATCCTAGAGAAGAACACAGGCAACACCCTTTTTGAACTTGGCCACAGTAACTTCTTGCAAGATACATCCACGAAGGCAAAAGAAACAAAAGCAAAAATGAACTATTGGGACTTCATCAAGATAAGAAGCTTTTGCACAGCAAAGGATACAGTCAACAAAACTCAAAGACAACCTACAGAATGGGAGAAGATATTTGCAAATGACATATCAGATAAAGGGCTAGTTTCCAAGATCTATAAAGAACTTATTAAACTCAACAGCAAAGAAACAAACAATCCAAACAGGAAATGGGCAAAAGACATGAACAGAAATCTCACAGAGGAAGACATAGACATGGCCAACATGAACATGAGAAAATGCTCCGCATCACTTGCCATCAGGGAAATACAAATCAAAACCACAATGAGATACCACCTCACACCAGTGAGAATGGGGAAAATTAACAAGGCAGGAAACCACAAATGCTGGAGAGGATGTGGAGAAAGGGGAACCCTCCTGCACTGTTGGTGGGAATGTGAGGTGGTGCAGCCACTCTGGAAAACTGTGTGGAGGTTCCCCAAAGAGTTAAAAGTAGACCTGCCCTACGACCCAGCAATTGCACTGCTGGGGATTTACCCCAGAGATACAGATGCAATGAAACGCCGGGACACCTGCACCCCGATGTTTCTAGCAGCAATGTCCACAATAGCCAAACTGTGGAAGGAGCCTCGGTGTCCATCGAAAGATGAGTGGATAAAGAAGATGTGGTCCATGTATACAATGGAATATTACTCAGCCATTAGAAATGACAAATACCCACCATTTGCTTTGACGTGGATGGAACTGGAGGGTATTATGCTGAGTGAAGTAAGTCAATCGAAGAAGGACAAACATTATATGGTCTCATTCATTTGGGGAATATAAAAAATAGTGAAAGGGAATAAAGGGGAAAGGAAAAAAAATAAGTGGGAAATATCAGAAAGAGAGACAGAACATGAAGGACTCCTAACTCTGGGAAACGAACTAGGGGGGGTGGAAGGGAAGGAGGGCGGGTGGTGGGGGTGACTGGGTGACGGACACTGAGGTGGGCACTTGACGGGATCAGCACTGGGTGTTATTCTATATGTTGGCAAATTGAACACCAATAAAAAATAAATTTATAAAAAAATAAAGTAAATTTAGTGTCTTGACTTTACATTGATTTAAAAAAGGATAAACTTTTATGATTGAAATAAAGAGAAAGTGGGATGATTTTTAATGCACCATCAATAACTAGTCACTTATGGTTAGAAAATTAGATAATGCTGCAAATATACCAAGGTGGTATGCAAAGGCAATTGCCCTTGAACATTTTGCCATGATAAGAAGAGCCAAAATGAAGTTTCATGTTAGCCACATGCTCCACTCCTTCAAGTGCTTTAAACCCCTAGCGAAGGTAAAGAAGGGTGAACTGAGGATAGTCAAAAGAGCTAGGCAGTAATGTTCTCTATTATTCAGCGTGCTTTCTGAAACTGTGGGGCCAAAGGACACTGCTGACTTGAGCCTTCACTTAGCTGTGGGCCAACTGGTCACCTAGACTGCCTCACCAACACAGGAAAAAGCTAGAAGATGAAATGTTCCTTTCCTCTAAGAAGCAGTGGGACTGGAGCACCTGCAAACAGTGGGATTCATGGATTAAGGGTAAGGATAAGGAATGCTGTGTTGATTTACCAGCTTTAAAGAGTCCAGAGAATCCAACATGTGTAACTACAGTGCCTTACCTGGCTGAGCCCCTCAAAACTGATGGCCAAGTCAAGACCTACTTCATCTGTAAACATTTTCACTTTTATAACTATAGCGAAACTTGTAACAGCCACCTTCTTCCTGCAACTCACCCTAGTGAACATTAGGCATTTTGATCACCTTTGCCCACTGTTTAGAAGCCACTTGCCTTCTCTATATTTCATCCCTCCACCCACTCCATGGGCCTGAACCTTTCCATTTTTCTCTCCTGAAACCCAGACAGTTACTTGGTTGGTTATTTCTCTCATTAGGGACAAACAGGTGCTTTTATGTGTCATAATGACTTTTTGTCCCTAGACAGCAGTGAGGGCTAGAATTTGTTGGTTTCATATCAACCCTGAAATTATGCCCAACGGAGGAGAAAAAGATGGAAATGAGAATGGATACAGAGAAAGTGAACAGGTAGGGCAGCCAGTCCCCACCAGCACATTACCCCACATTCCAGAGAGCCTGAAGTTCCTGAGGTCAGGTGTGGGACATGACCATTGGTTGACTCCTCGCTCATAAAAAGAAAGCAATGCTGTGATGCACCCCCAACAATTGGTTTCTGAAACATTGCTTCCCAAAGCCACCTGAATATATGCATTTCCCATCTGAAAAAAAATATACCTGAAGACATTAATATGTTGTTATTGCTGTCTCATAAACGCTGACAATATTTAAATACAAAAGTTTTTTTTTTTTTTAAGTTTCCACTTTTGCCATAGTTTCAACTTTGCCTTTGTGATCTTGTCCCTCATTGGGAGGAAAAAAGTGTAATGAGCCACCTGCCATTTGCATTTCTGAAGTGCAAAATATGACTTCTCATGAGACTGAACTATAATATATGAATTCCTTTTATTTGCAAATCACCAGCAAATATAAGAAGTGAAAGGGGTGTCAGATATATTTTAGTTAAACCCACTCATTTTACAAATAAAAGAATAATCTCCAAGGAACCCAATTTGTTAAATTTCTCTTTTAGGGTTTACTTTTATTTTTTTTAAGAAGTCCTCCTCATTTCAGTAAACATTAACTGAGCATTAACTAGTAAATATTAACAACCTACATGGTCCTCATGGGGCCAACAGATGAGTACAAAATATCTGACTGAACTCTTCACCAAGTCTAGTGAAAATATCTATTCCTGCTTTCAAGCTAAAAACTGAAGTATTCCCAGGCTTTTAAAAGTGGATGTGTGAGATCACCGGCACCCACATAAATACACACACAAAACTGTCTATGCACTAAGCTCTTTTTCTTCTCTAGTCACTCTGTGCTCGTCAGCTTTATCTATGGGGAGAAGCTTAACCTGAAGTCAGAGCCTGAGACAAGCTCATGAATATCCAGACAAGGCAGTGGTGTGCTCAGGTCCAAAACCCCACCATAGCACCACAGTCTAGGGAAGCTGACGTGCGTCACAGGAACAAAGAATATGCTGGGTGTCTTCAAATGTTTAAAAGGCAGCCTATGGATAATCAGGAGGAATTCTTCAGTGAGACTCCAGGCAGCAAAATCAGGACTAGTACATAGAAGTAAAACTGGTAGATTGTAGCATCATGAGAGGATTGTTTTATTAATTCAAATTGTTCAAACATGGAAGCATCTCCTATGAAAGATGCTAAAGCAGAAGGCAGGGGATCCCATCAGGGAAATTTTCTACTTCCTGCTTCCACCAGGTCTGAGTTACCTTTTAAAACCAGGCTTCTGGCTGGAAAGCAATTTAGTTGAGGTTATTGATGAATCTGGGGTCAGAGCTGGAGTTTCAGTCATCAGGGGAAACACTCTTTTTCATTTTTCTCTTTTCTATTCTTCTTCTTCTTCTTCTTCTTCTTCGGGGGGAGGCATGAAGATAAAAGATAGGGAGCCTGGTTCCATAAATCAATCTGAGCATTTTCTTTGAAACTGGACTGATCACAAATCCTTGGCTGCATCTGACACATGTATAAGAACATGACTACTCAGCAGAGGATTAAGCCTGGAAGAGTTGTGATTATAATCTAAAGTGTTTTTATGCAGCCCAATAGTTTGCTTCTGAATTCAATGGTAAAATATGATGCTTAACTTTAACAACAAAAAGCAACTAGTTAATTCAATGAAACATTGTTTTGTTATCATAGACTTATTAAAAACCCTAATTAGTTAGATGGCCTGAGTTCAGAATCCAGCCAGTGCAGTATAGGGCATGAGACCAAACGGTGTGGCATTTCTTTCTTTCTTTATTTTTTTTTGGGGAGGTACAGTATACTTTATTGATGGTACATGACAAGGTAGGGCTCCCCAAGCCCCTCCCCTTCCTCGGGGTCTGGGATGTAAATTGGAGGTCAGGAGATTCTCCATGTGTTGGGGGATTAAGTTGGGGCAGGGACTCCCCAGAAGCTGAGGGCCTCTCTCTTCCTCTTGTTCTTGCTGGGGCTGGTGGTCCAGGGGGCTCTTACTCCTTGGAGGCCATGTGGACCATGAGGTCCACCCCCGGTTGCTATAGCCGAATTCATTGTCATACCAGGAAATGAGCTTGAGGAAGTAGTCATTGAGGGCAATGCCAGCCTCAGCGTTGAAGGTGGAAGAGTGGGTGTCACTGTTGAAGTCACAGGAGACAACCTGATCCTCAGTGTAGCCCAGGGTGCCCTTGAGGGGGCCCTCTGATGCCTGCTTCACTACCTTCTTGATGTTGTCATATTTGGCAGCTTTGTCCAGGCGGCAGGTCAGATCCACAAAACTGACAAGTTGGGGTTGGGGACACGGAAGGCCATGCCAGTGAGCTTCCCGTTCAGCTCAGGGATGACCTTGCCCACAGCCTTGGCGGTGCCAGTGGAAGCACGGATGATGTTCTGGGCAGCCCTTCGGCTGTCACGCCAGCTTTCCAGATGGGCCATCCACGGTCTTCAGGTGGTCATGAGGCCCTCCACAATGCCGAAGTGGTCATGGATGACTTTGGCTATAGTAGCCAAGCAGTTGGTGGTGCAGGAGGCATAGCTGACAATCTTGAGGGAGTTGTCATACTTTTCACGATTCATGCCCATCACAAACATGGGGGCATCAGCAGAAGGAGCAGAGATGATGACCCTCTTGGCCTCGCCCTTCAAGTGAGCCCCAGCCTTCTCCATTGTGGTGAAGACCCCAGTGGACTCCACAACACACTCCGCACCAGCATCACCCCATTTGATGTTGGCGGGATCTTGCTCCTGGAAGATGGAGATGGACTTTCCGTTGATGACAAGTTTCCTGTTCTCAGCCTTGACCATGCCATGGAATTTGCCGTGGGTAGAATCATACTGAAACATGTACACCATGTAGTTGAGATCAATGAAGGGGTCACTGATGGCGACAATATCCACTTTGCCAGAGTTAAAAGCAGCCCTGGTGACCAGGCGCCCAATACGGCCAAATCCGTTCATTCCAACCTTCACCATCGTGTCTTGGGGACGTGGCTGGCACTGCACCAGAAGATGCGGCTGTCTGTTGAATGGGGAGGAGCAGAGAGCCCGATGTGGTGTTTCTTATGTTGATCTTTAGGGCTTCCTTGAGGGACCAACAAAACTACAGAGTTCATTGCATCAACAACATAAGAATATATGTCTGGTAAAAGCTCTCATCATCATTAAAAATACACAATAATATCTCCATAAAGTAGCACTTCATTTCCTGCCAGCACTTGTCCATGTATTATTTGCCTCTAAGGGAGAAGAAAATACTAAACATGAGAGAGCAAGAGCAAGTTCCCTCATCCCTACTAGATTCCAACTTGGTATTGTGACCTCTTTATCTACTAAACTTGAAATGTTTTATGTATGGCTTCAATCATTTGAATCATATTGAGGCATTGCCCATTGCCTCATTAGTTACACTACAAAATATTTAATGGCATTTGATGACTTCCCTAGGAACTCAAAGTCCTATTAGTACCCACAGGAGAAACAATGGAATTATAGTTAGAACTGCTAGAAGTCAGAAGAGCTGAAAAGAGAAATATATATTTTAAAAAAAATAACAGATATAGAGTGTCAGTCCTTTTACAGAGAGAAGGGAGCACTGGGGCTATGAGATTCATCCATTTTCAAGCACACAAAAGAATCATTGAGTCTGGCAGACTGGAGCTGGCAGGAGAAAAAGGTTACTCTGTCCCTACAGCCAGTACCTGTGATTTTACTTAGCATGGGCTCCTGTGCCAGCATCCCTTATTGCTCCTCCTGGGCAGGCACTTACCAGGAATGATCTCTGTATCACCCTCCCTCCATCTAACAATACAGTAATCCCACAGGGTTCATTGAATTGCTTCGCATGTTAACGCATGGATCTGATGACTTTCTAGAAATCTCAGGGACCTTTGGAAGCTGAGTGGAGTCCTTCTGGGCAGGAACTGTTTTTGCAACATGCGGCTGACACAGTCGTTAGTTCTAAGTGCCTGTGGAGCTGACAGCTGTTTGCCAGCAGTACAGTTCCCTGAGCAACATGCCTTGACTTTGTAGAACCTGCAAAGTAGAGGGTTAGCCCTGCCCAGGGGCCTGCCTGATCAGCCAGTAAGAGAGTGCCCTCACAGACCAAGGAGTGGATTCAAAAAAGTAACCACGCTTCCTCCCCTTCTGAAGACAAACAGAAGACAGAAGAGGGTTTATGTTTGAAAGATTCCAAGAGTCTTAAGTCCTCCTCTTACGAAAGTTCATGACCACAGTGGTTCAATAGTGGATATTTCAAAAAACCACCTGGATTTTAAATTCTCCTTCATGTATGTAAACCAAAGTACACATTTTATTTATTTTTTAAGGATTTTATTTATTTGAGAGAGAGAGAATGAGGAGGAAGGAGGGGCAGAAGGAGATAGAGAGAGAGAGAGAGAGAGAGAGAGAGAGAGAGAAGTAGGCTCCCTGCTCAGCCCCACTCGGGGCTCAATCCCTGGATCTGGAGATCATGACCTAAGCCAATGGCAGACACTTAACTGACTGAACCACTCTAGCACCCTTAAAGTGCACATTTTAAAAGTATGTAGTTTCCACTGTTCATCTCTTGGTTTATAACCACGATGAATTGTAAATGCTTTGTCAATATTCTAGCATTTAATTTTAGAGCATTGATAAAATATTATAATTAATAAAACACTATCTGTTCATAGATAATTTAAGTAAATAAACTAGAAGGGGAACGTTGTTTTTTTCTCCAATAAGCTTTGACTGCACAGAAGAATTACAAAATTTTTATGTGAGAAATAACAGATACTTAACCAAAGAGCAAACCTTTGCACACCCTGGGGACCGGTGCAGAAATTTACACTCTCTGTGGTGCCACCTGGTGGTTTAGTCATCTAACTGTGTTTCTTTACAGAGACTAGGGCATTATCATCAGGAAGGCAAAATATTTGAATATGGTTGCAAATCCTTTTGCTTTGCATAATTTACCTTCACACTGTCCCAAGATTACTGTCTTGGTATACAGGTCTTCTCTCTTGAACATCTAGGCTGGAAATGAAAAAGGGTGTTTGCCAAACTTCTTGAGGTTTCTCAACTAGGTAAGAGAAATGCAGTTGTATAGGTTGATGGTAGATGAAATTTTAGCCTTCTCTTTGAGACTGGTCATGAGAATAAATCCATAGCTTCAGTAGAGCCAAAGAGGATGTAGGGTTTATTTGCCATATGCCTTGTTAATATCGCTTTTTAAAACAGATCCAGATGGTCTGAAAATAATCAGACATGTTCGTATCAACACAGCTTTCTATCTCTAACAACTGTGGTGCTTGTTGACAAGGAGGAAATGAAAGGGACTCAGTCCTGCCAGGTAAGTCTCCCCTGTGCATTGTCACTACATAGTGGGGACAATGCTACCATGAGTGAAGACAGCAAAAGAAACACTACTGAGAATCTGGGTTTAGAAATTGTTACAAAATAGTGATAAAGATTTGATTTGGAAATACACCCTCATTCCATATTTATTGAACCATATTTTCAAATTGGAATAAAAGCTTGAAGTTATCTCAGTTATCAATAGCAATTTAGAATTCACAGGCCAACATACTATTCATGTAACTTGTGGAGATTAATATAGTGGTGAAGACTGCTATTTGCCCATCAAAATCCACTCCCAGTGTTCTTATCTCTCCCAAACAGGAATGTGGTCAAACAGAAGTAGCTCTGCAGTCATATGCTGAAAATGACAAGGAGAATGCATTACCAGCCTGCTTCCTGGAATACTGGAGGAGTCAGAGAAGCCTACCAGCCTGAAATGTTCACCTCCACATTCCTACATGAGACATTCCTATTCTCTTCAGATCACTGAATTACTTGGAGTCTCTCTCTTCTTTTTTTAACATTTTTTTAAAGATTTTATTTATTTATTTATGAGGGATACACACAAAGAGAAGAGAGAGAGAGAGAGAGAGAGAGGCAGAGACATAGGCAGAGGGAGAAGCAGGCTCCATGCAGGGATCCCGATGTGGGACTCTATCCCAGGACTCCAGGATCATGCCCTGGGCCAAAAGCAGGCACTAAACTGCTGAGCCACCCAGGGATCCCAAAAAACCTTGGAGTTTCTTGATACAGCAGCTTAATGCTCCCTAACCAACAAATCAAGGTCTACATTTATTTTAATAGTGGCCATGGGATCCAAATTTGTTTTGTGTGTAGGCTTCCCAAATGATTTTACTGGTAACAGTGGTTGCATTTAGCTTAAGAGCCTTACAAAAATGCATTAAATTGTAACTATGTGATAGGATGGAGGTAGCAGCTATGGTGGTACACCTTAAACTTACACAATGCTGGGTGTCAATTCTATCTGGGAGAGGGGAGGATACATACTGTAGCAGTACACAAGCAGTTAAGAAGCAATTTTATTTTATAAAAAATGGATAGTTACAGACTTCGTGCCAATCACTTATCACTTTAGAATAAGTGAATGAACATACTGGAATCTAATAGACTAAATTAGCCTTCATAACTACACGGATACGATCAGACTACATATCTACAGTTACTCTGATTAGTATGAGATGGTGGTTCTTAGGTTCCATTACAGCAATTTGATTTTTAAAAAAGATACTTTGAAAGATAGCAACAGATCAAAACAATTGACCATAAATGGGTGTGTAGCCAGAAATTTGGGATTCATAACTTCATTTCCCAAATTCAGACATGCTGTGACTTCTGGGAGAGCTTAGCATAGGTTATTTCCTGTTCAAAAGATTTCTCAGAACTTAGTCAAATTGAGAAATCAAGTGATTCAGACCTCTGCTGAGTTTTTTCACCCTAAAGGAACATCTAAAGCTTAAAAGAAAAAACATAGATAAAAATCTTTACCCTTATCCATAGTTATTTAGTCAGATTCTGTTATCTCTAATCCCACTGAACAGAGGATAGTTCTGTGGAGAGAGCTGGTTTATGGGCTCTTACCAACCCTCTGCTTCATTCTCAGATGCAGGGTAAACTTGGATACATAGACTTCCTAGCAGGAACCAGCATGCATCTCTCTTGCTCTCTTCTGGCATATTGAAGAGCTGTGTGATCAGATATCTTGTCATTGTGAGTCATCAAGGGAATTCATTAAGATAAAACTTTAAGATCAAAGCTGTTTTTGGAGATGGAACAGATTAGCACACTCTTCAGTAAAAGTCCATGGCCTTGGGATGTCTGGGTGGCTCAGCAGTTAAGCATCTGCTTTCGGCTCAGGGTGTGGTCCTGGGGTCTGGGATCGAGTCCCACTTTGGGCTCCTTGCGGGGAGCCCGCTTCTCCCTCTGCCTGTGTCTCTGCCTCTCTCTCTCTCTCTGTGTGTGTGTATGTGTCTCTCATGAATGAATACATAAAATCTTAAAAAAAAAGAATATGCATGCTTCTTCAACTTGGAGGACTATCACTAAGATTCACCGTGAATGTGAGTGAATAAATAGCTTCACATTTGAGCTCTCATGTCATGCAACAAAGCTGACTGCACAGGACAGAGCAAGGCCTCCTGCCACTAAGTGGAAGCTGGATGTAGTAAGTTTCATTCTGGACATATGTGGAAACTTTTTTTCTTTATCTCTAGGACTTCTTTTAGGCAAGTAAACTTGGCTTTCCTGTGTTTGGCTTACATGGCAAATATTTTAAGCTATATTGTCTTACACCTACCAACCAGTATTGTAAGTTTCCAAAGAATTAGTACATGCTAAAATTCCTTTAAAACAACACCACATTTTTACATAGGAATAGCATGTAGGCGACGCCCAAAGGGAGCACTAAGGATAACCTGGAGAGAAAGACTCACTTTCTCCATCACCAGTGCCCTGTGCTGCCCAATCTTTCATATGGTATAGATGCATCCTTCAGGACTGTACAGCCCTACAGATGTATAAGGCACAGATAGCTGAGCAAAACTCAAATGATTCCATGACACATCCTCTGGAATTATTTTGTTGTAATAGCTCTGAGACATTCTAGCTATTTATTTGCCATTTTCTTCTAGAAACCAAAAGCCTAAATAACAATAGGTGTTGAAGCCCTCTTGTTAATTAGATTCAAAAAACATTCTCTACTAGAACTACAAGAATAGAAATTGTTTAGTCCCCTAAAAACTCTGTCTGATCACTTGTCCTAACTAGTTTTGTGCAAAGGACCCAACTAGAAAACGTCTTTATTGAAGTTCTCAGTGACTACAGGGTATAGAAAGCTTAAGTTTTCTCACAGACCAGCTCATGTCCACTGTGCTTCCAAGTAAGATGGAAGAATTGTCCTTGCAAAGAACACCAGTGTAAAATCTGATGACTAAATAAATAAACAATTAAATAAATAAGTGGAACCAAATACCAAATGCCTCAAAGCAGCCAGACTCTTGCTGGAGGGTTTTATTTTTCCATCTGGACAATGGATACAGAAGAGTACTGTCTACTCTAGACTTTGCCTTCATATCTGCAACGCCTTAAGCAAGGAATAGTACAGTCTGAAAAGTGGGAGAAATGGTCTACGTTCTTACAACGTTCCTTTGAGGAAAGTTCAAGCACTTGTGCAAACAGGAACTGGGTGATATACTGCTCTTTCCTGATCAAAATTTTGGGTCTTAGGAGGAGTCCATAAAGAAATCCAGAATAATATGTCAGAGCCATTCTTGAAAATCCACTGTTTAACAGAGTTTCATTCATTGCAGAATAAATTATTATGAATATAATGAAAACTTATTTGCCCACCTCTCCCATCTTCCATATCTATTTGTTTTCTGTTTGCAGTGGACTCCTCTTGGTGGGGCTTAGGGGTTTCCACTTGGCCCATGCATAACGTCTGAGTATATGTGACATGATGTACTTCAGGTAGGGGCTTCTCAAAGTTGCTTCCCACAAACTGCAGCATTATTCTCTCACCAACACTAGATGACATATTTCGCCTCTTTCCATGGTCCTTTATAGGACTCTGTTATCACCTTTGAGAACATCGTGGCTAATTCCCAGAGTGAATCTTGGTCTTAATTTTTATTTCAGCACCTGAAACAATGCTTGACCCAGAAAAGAGAGGCAATACACATTTGTTTAATGTCCCTTCCTTTGATTACTGGTTTAATAATTACTTTGTACCTGTATTTTCTATTAGTGATTCTTCTTTTGCAAATGAAAAAAAAATTTTCCCAGTACTTCTGGTGTGATGGTTGTTTATTTTTCCTTACTAACTTTTGAGAATGCTTTTATCTTTGTTCTCAAATCTTTAATAATTTCTATAATCTAACTTTTCCATTGTCTCCTTTAGGTTTCCTAAACATATAATCATATCATTAGCAAGTAACAATTTTAGAACTAATTTCCCCAAATTATTCACCTATTAGTTCACGTTGTTACTTTTTGTATTTATTGATCTTAACATCCAAAAAACCTGTTATATTATGAAGGCAGAAAGGTAAGGATGTGTCTAAAGCGGGTGTCATAAAACTCTTTTCTGTAATGGTTCAGAGATCAAAAATTTCAGGCTTGCATACACAGAATCTATCACACATTCTTCTTTTGTTTGGGGGGCTTTGTTGGTATTGCTACTGCTATGTTGTTTGTTTGTTTGTTTGTTTGTTTACAATCCTTTAAAAATGTAAAGACTTTTCTAAGCTTAGAAGAAGAAAGAAGAAAGACGAAGAAGAGAAGGAAGAGAAAAAGAGAGAAAAAGAAAAAAGAAAAAAACACATCTTGACCCCATCTGGCCCATCGGCTGTAATTTACCAAACTTTGCCCAGCTCTAGACCCAGATATGACACTCTCGTTTTAATCATCCCACAAGGGGTCTGTCCCAGGGTCACCACAGAAAGGGAACAGTATTTATCTCTTGGGTTTTTGTAGTCAATCTCAATGATTTCAAGTGTTTCCTTTTTCGTGTCACAGCTGCTACATTTGCACAGCTGCACTTCCTCCCTTGATGCAGAACCACCTTACAACCTGTCAAGAAGTCCTGGGAGCTGCAGGTCTTTCAGTGTAATACAGTTTTCCTTGCAAGCTTTGCCTTTTGTGTTGAGACTGATCTATATGCATTATTATATACTACAGATGTGCAGCACTTTATTGTCCTCACTAGCTTTCTGAATTAAGATCAGAACAGTCACAGGAAAGTCACCACAAAATAAACATTTTATTACAAGGAGGGTGCGTTCCTACACTCCTTGTAATATCCAGTCAAGTTCTGAGAGTACTGATTCTGAGAAAATCTAAAAAACATGAATTTGGCTCTGATAACTTATTTGGAGGAAATTCTATGACAACTTTTACAATTTTTCCTAATGTTATTTGTTTACCTCTTGGGTCTAGATTTTACAATTTATCTTTCCTGCAAATTGTCCATTTTATTTAGACTTTAAAAACTATAACAAAACTGTATATTGAATCTTTTCAATTATTGGTTAATCTGTTTGCTAAATCTTTTCTCCTATTCATTTGTGGATATTAGATTTCTTCTGTTCTGGAGGTAGCAAAAAGGATGTGGTCTACTTTATGGAGACATTAGGGGCACTGACATGATTTATTAAGGAGTTACCAGAGAAATGATGTGTCACACACTTGGGATTTTCTATGATTAACCATGCTTTAATCCCCCAAAGTTGGACCACAAAATGGTGAGTTTACCCCTTCCTCAAGTACCACATTCGGAGGCTCCAGAGCCAGAAGGCTGAGTTCTTCCTCATAATCTCTCTGGTGGAGGCAAAGAAGTGAGAAACTTACTCTCAAGATAGCCAGAGACGTCATGATCACAGTAACCCAGTGCCCCAGGAGACAGAGAGCAAGGGTGGTCCATCTCAGGAGTTTTCTTAGTTAGGGAGCAAGGGAATAAAACTTCATTCCTATCAGACATAACATTTTCATACCTTTCCCTTCTGTCAGCAAAATCATTTGTCTTTCATCCCACATAGTAGACAAATGTCTTAACTTTCTCATATGAATTAAGAAATCTCCAAACTTAAAAAGAGTAGAATCACTATATATTAAATATCATACTGCAAGCAAACTACTTATGTACAACTATCAGCAATATTATAATGCATAATATATTAACCAGTAGTAATATTTTATTACTATGGTAGATCACAATTTCACTGTAATTATAAATTATTAGTTTATAATTTGTTAAAATGAATAGTTTATAAAATATTACAATTAAATACGAAACCTTGTAAAAATTAGGTACTGTCATCAGTTTAGAAATAAAAGACATTAAGTACAAAAATAAGACGAGGAAATCTGAATCTTCAAGTTTCAACTCAGCAGCATCTACATTACTTTATTTACTTATCTGAGGAAATCTTGCTCTCGTAGGCTAGTAACGATTTTACTGTTAGTAAAATCCATACTCCTCCTAAAGCATGTGCTTTATCCTAAGAATGGCAGAAGAATGGAATGATGCATCCCCTCCAAGAGGACGGATGGAGGAAGCAGTGTGCCATCATTGCTCAGATGTGGGGAGCCTGCTAATGTTGGCTGGGGCTCTTGGAGCTTATGTTATGGCTGAACCTACTCCTGCTCCAGGGGATGGGGTGGACCATCATGTGAAGCCAATGCTGCTGATCTAAGGGGCTAAGAGACAGAGCTTCTCATGCAACAGCATAAGGAAAAGGAAGCAGTCCAATACAAATTCACTCTTTAATACAGAAATAAAATAGTGTAGTTTTTTTTTTTCTAAAGCTAATGTCGTTGGTGTGTTATCCAAGCACAAATGGATGCTATTTGAGTTCATGCCTATTATAGAGACTAAATCTCACTTAAAAATCTGCATTGTACACAGGTATTAGAATGAACAGATATACCACAAATTACAGTTAAACCATCTTCCTCTACCAAAAGACTCTTGCTTTATCTCTGCTTTTGAAAGGCCCATCTCTGAACAAGAGAAACTCACTTGTAATAGGTCTTATTTAATATATATATATCAGAGAGCATTGCAAGTACTCAGCATAATTATCTCATTAACTAACAATCGACCCATCTATAACACAGTTTAATAAATGTAAAATCGAAGCTCAGGGAGGGCACATAAGTCCTGGATGTGGTCACTCCTAGACTCCTTGCCTCCTTCCCTTCCCTCCATCCTCCTAATGAAAGAAAGCTCCCACACATTCAACTCTCCTGAGTTCTAGCAATTTGCACATTTCACTCATCCTTTTTACTTACTTTTTCTTAGAGGGAGTAATTACTAGTCAATAAACGAATTATACATATTTACATGTGATATCTGGTATAATTATAAATTCATTTGATAGATGTTTTATTGTGTCCACTTTTCAAGCATGGAAATAAGCAGTATAATATTCAAACACTGGAGTTAGAATGTCAGCCCTGATTCATCTTACTCCATGACTGGCAAATGCTCTCATCTCAGCACCTCTGCAGTGCACTGTGCAGTATCCCAATCAACCACATGTGTGGCTCCAAACTATTATAATAGGCCCTGAACTCAGGTGAGTGATTGGTAAGGCTCCTGGGAAGGAAATGAGCTACAAATTAGAAACTGTAAGATTAAAAACTGGAAGACACTAGTATGAACAGTGTGAATAGCATTAGCTAGCAGGTCTTTCTAAAAGATTTTGAAATTGTATGGCTACCTAATAGTTTGCACAGGTGATGCTCTAATTTGTGAGATGATGGGCTGTGTAACCTTATCAAGTGAAAAAACCTACTACTTGAAGGTACAGATTCACTGGAAGATGGGCTGCCTCTATAATTTGTGGGGCCCACTGCAAAATAAAAATGCAAGGCTGCTTGGTCAAAAATGTAAAAAAAATGTGAAGATAGTGACATAAGAACATTAAGCCCATTCAGGGCACCATGGGCCTGCATAAGGAACCCCCTCCCTTCTAAAGGCAGCTCGGCATTTCTCATATGACTCAGTGACTTCCCACTCTATGATTTCTACATTCTTTCTCTAGTGTCTGAATACAGACTTCCTCCAACAGGCTGTGTGCCCCACAAAGGTGTACAGAACCTGGGTTATGGTGACAGGAGGTGCAGGGGCTTTAAGGCTCATTGAGGAAAGTTGGGAACTGACTATACCTGAAGAATCCCAAGAGTCATGAAGTGAAATAGAGGAGACAGTTGGGGGAAATGGACCATTTCATCAAGATCTTCAGGAGGTGAGATATAAACCTTGTCCAGGTGTGGGACAGAGAGTTAGAAGGACCATGCCCTGAGGTGAGATGTGTCAGGTTTCAGGATGACAGAGGGCCAAGGGAGATATCGGAGGAGCCAAGTGCTCTGGGCTAATCCCAGGCTTGAGATTCGCCTGGCTGGAGGAGTCTGAGACTACTGGTGCTACTACCTGGACAGCACACAAGTCACATAGCGGTGACAGTAATTAACACCTCACATCTCTTGGGAAAGATTAAAATTCAAGGTGACAGGTAGTCATTTAAGGAGAAAATATCTTTCTTTTTAAAGGAGAATTACAATGCCAGGGTGCCAATTGATGTAATGGTTTCATGATTTTATATCAGCATGAATGGCAGTTTTGGGAAACTTAAACCTCCATCTTTTTCTCAAAGAACTAAAATTCTCATATTTACAACCATGGGACTGGGAGAAGGAACAAAAACAAGTGGACTCTGGCAGCCCTGCCTGTGAGAGAGGCCACAATCACCTGTAGTCTCGTGAGACTGTAATTTCTCTGCTCTCCAGGGCACATTCCCAGAAGACTCCACTGCTGGTCCAGGCTAACTCCCTGTGACCTTTCTACACAAATTCCTGTTTAGGCATCTGCTCACAAAGGGGTTTGGGACTTAGAGTTTATGAGGTTTGCCTGGAGATTCTGACATCCACCTGGTCTAAGTCCAAAGGCTCTGGATCAGGGGTGAGCTGGCTATGAATCCATGTCAATGACCACTGTCAGGAAGGGAGAGAGAGGCTGAGTGTCTGGACCCTCAGCAGAGTCATGACCACCTGAGAGGCATACATTCTACTTCCAGGGGCAGCAGGGATGCAACCCTTTGGTGGTCATCTCAGGTCCTTTGCTAGTGCCTCCTCTCAGGCTGTGTAGAACCCCCCTAAGATGGAGCCCACCGTTTGTAGTATCACTTTACTGAATATAAATGAGCTGTCCTCAATTCATTTGCTTGGACCCCCATTCACCTGATTCTCTAATTTCCTGTAATTCAGTTATTTCACAAATTAAATTCTTATTCAGGTTCAAAGCATTTAGCAAGATGACCTCTGATTGAAACCTATTAGATCCAAATAAAGATAAACTGTACAAAGTATTCTCTCCTGGGCTGAGGCAATCCATCTTGACTATACTTTTAGCCCACAAATAGGTACACACTGCCTCTCCCAACCCAGCAAAGGCAGTAGCAGCCCAACAGCAAATTCAGTAATATTTCCAGCTTCTTTTAAAACTGAGCCTGACCATGACCCTCTGTAGCTAAAAATGTTTGTTTGTTTTTTTTAGGATGCTTGCGAAGTATAAATTTGAAAATCCTAAAACTGTATATTGTCAAATATGTTTCAAGTATTGAAAATTCCCTTTTCTGTATTCAATAAATGGAATGTCAATACAAATGAAACTGCCTTTAGGGATTATAAGGGAAAGGAGGGAAACTGAGTGGGGCAAAATTAGAGAGGAAGACAAATCATGAGAGACTCCTAACTCTGGGAAACAACCACAGGGCTGTGGAAGGGGAGGAGGTTTGGAGGGTGGGGGTAACTGGGTGATGGGCACTGAGGAGGGCACTTGATGGGATGAGCACTGGAAGTTATACTATATGTTGGCAAATTGAATTTAAATTTAAAAATAGTTAAAAAGAAGAAACTGCCTTCCTCCTTTAGTTGAATATATTCTCATGCAACAGACATGAGAACCAAGAATCACAAACATGTATCTGATTTGTAGAATTAATTATGATATGACCTTGGGGCTCCCTCTAAGCCAGGCTGTGGGCACATCTCTGTTCATCAAAATGACAGCCAGTGCCTGAGAACTATTCTAAGAAGGCAGTGGGCCTCATTCTTCTCAGTGAGTCTGCAGATAATCATGATGGCCCATAATGCTGCTACATATCCTTTACTGAAGTGTGCACACCTGGACTTTTTATTCCTCAGTAATGCTGGAGATGTAAGAAGCACAAGGCTGGAAAGTGTCAGAGAGTATACAGATACTTGACCAGAATGTTCCTTCAGAACACAGCCACCTAACGATGCCCAATATGCTGGATTTTAAGTGAATCTGTGTTGGAAAGCAAGCAAGCATGAACAATTATGCAACTAGCTGAGTAAGCAACTCAGCAACTGATACCATATGGTCCCACTGAAGACATTGTCTTATTCTGTCTTTAACCATATCAGAGTATTAAAGAGAAGTCACTGAAGAAAGATTTTAAATAAACAATAAAATATATGAAGCAAGAAAAACATAGGTATAGCCATGGTTAACAGTTGAGTTTGGGTATACTTCTTCCTGAAGACATAATATTACTCTAAGCCTTTGTGAGCTGCAGTTGTGCCTGGTGATAGTCTACCTCTAAAAGAAGGCTGGAAGACAAAAGGGTAATGGATATTTTCTTCCACTCCACGACTGGGATAACATTATAAAAGCACAGGCCTACTTTCTGGGACCTCCAAAAAACATGCCTCCCCAACTGAGAGCAATAAAACATGAACATGAGAGGACTCTGAAGCTAGAATTCAAAGAATTTCCTATCAATGTATAAAGAGCAAAAGAAGTATGGAGGATAAGCCTTCTTCTGTAATATAGAACTGCAAACTAAAGACTGACACGGAAACAGTGTGTGTGTAAAGATGTGTGGTCAGTGTTCCTCTTCACACACAACCTGTTTCCTTGTCAGTCTTTGGTTTGCAATACCAATTACACAGGCCTAGAAGCACAACAGAGGAAGTTTTGTGGCCGTTTTCACACTGCTGGGGAATAAAAGAACAGGCCAGAGAGACACTGAGGAAGAAGAAATAATTTAAGAAAAATATAAGGACTCAGGGCATGCCTGCCTGCTCCCTGTTGTCATTCTGCACTCTGAACTTTCCACAGTCCTCAAGTCAAGCTAACATCCACCCCCTGCACTGACACAGCAAACATAATTAGTATCACCATTTGCAGACGAAGAGATTGAAACTGTGCTCCAAAGTCAGGCAGGGTTTCTCTGTATACTTAGGATTAATTGGTCTGTTGGCAGGGATGAGGTTTGTTGTAAAGTGAAGGGAAAGCCATACTGCAGAGGGCATGCTGCCTGTGGAGTGACAGACGTGGGCATGGGTCTCAGGCCAGTGTCTAACTGCACATGGTTCTGTCTCTGAAAAGATGCTGTTGATACTGACTTCATGGGACTATGTGAGGACTAAATGAGATAATTTGAGTAAATTGTTTGGTGGGCATTGGCAACCCAGTAAATGCTAGTTCCATTCTCTTGCTCTTTCACTGAATGCACACCTTTTTTTTTTTTTTGATAAAGCAAAGTAGTGTGATGACTGACATCCCTTGATACCCAGCGATTTCAGATTTATGGTTTTATGCTTTACCTGAAAGCTGTTTAAATTGATTGTTGCCAAAGCATATATCACCTCATTCATTCCAAATAGCTTATCTGCGGTAGATGCTAGGTGCACTCCAGAGAGAGGAAATGGTTGGATGAACTATTAGGCTGAGTGCAAACCAATAAGGATGGAGCATGAGGTAGCAACTTTCTCAAATCTGTTCTCCTGGTCAGAGCTGGTGAGATGTTTTGTCCTTCTCTGAGTGTCCGTGATGTGCCATGAGGCACTCAGCACAAGCCCTTTCCGCCTGTTGTTCCTTCCTGCTCAGGATGCCCCAATGCCCACTCCAAGCCTCACACTGCCTGCTCCCCTGGCTAGCTTCAACTCATCTCTTCACATCTCACAAGTTCATTGAGGAATCCTCCGATGATGTCTCATCTAGGTCAAGCTCCATTATAACATCACTTCAAAGCTGGTCACTCCATTTCTCCAAATAATTTACCTCAACTTGTATAATCCTCTGTTTCAGTGGTTATGTGAATCCATGACTCCTGTACCTTCTACTACTATACCTTCACCTTGATTTCACAGGCCATGTCTAGTTTCACTCCTAGGATAGTGACTGGTACAAAGAAGGTGTGTGGCCATCAGCTTCTAAAATGTCTCCAAATATCTCTTCCTCCTGGCATTCCAGCCCTTGAGGATTTTCCCACCTTTCCTGTGGGTTGGACCTCATGGTATGCTCTGATGAACAACAGGGCAGAAGTGATGGGGTGTCACCTTCAAATTAGAGATAAAAATTTCCCTCTTACACATTCTCTCTCTCCTCACTCTTCCTTCTTCCTTTTTCCTTTCCTTCTTTCCTTCCTTCCTTCCTTCCTTCCTTCCTTCCTTCCTTCCTTCCTTCCTTCCTCAATCTCTCTCTCTCTCTGGCCTCTCTCTAATAAAACCAGCTGCCCTGTGGAGAGGCTGATGTGGCAAGAACTGAGGGAGGCTCCAGCAAAGGCCAGCAAGGAACTAAGACCCTTGCTGGGTCCAACAACCAGTGAAGAATCAATTCTTGCCAGTATCCTCATCAATGGATCCCTCCCCTAACTCCAGTCAAACCTTGAGATGACTGCAGGTCTGGCCCTATTTGCTGCCTGTGAGAGATCTTGGAGCCAAGATGCCAGCCAATTGTGCCTAGATTTCTGGCCATATAAACTGAAACAAGATATATGCCATTTTAAGTCACTGTTAGGGTAATAGGTTATGCGGCAATAGGGAGCTACCCATACTTAACTGTATACTCGTGACCTGATGGAGAAATACATACTGATGGACAATGTATATTTACATCCAAGCAATAGGAGAAAAATGTGGTATTTTTTCTGAGTTGTAGAAAAATAAAGTGGTTCACAAAATTCATTTCAATAAACAATTCTTCCTGTGCTTTACTGAAGAAAGCATTATTAAAGAAGTCATAGGTGTTGGAGCTGAAAAGATGGAAATAATTTGTCTGGGCAGGGAGGAACTTTCAGGCAGTGGAAGAAGCATATACAAGCTAATCAGATTCTGATAGAGCAAAAGATAGTTACCGAGCAGCCACTAAGGGCAGCCACTGAGCCCTGCAAAAGCAGGACCCTACCCCTAAAGGCATGACACTAAGTACAACACACAAACCAACAGAGAAAAAGTCAACAGTGATATCTGCAAGTGTCTAACACACATCCGTAGCCGGCTTTGTGATCACTCTGGAAATAGTCTCCTGCCAAGCCTGGAATGATGGCAGAAGACTGCTTGGGAGGAGGACAACATTACAAGTTATTACAGGCAAAGAGAAGAGCTGAGAGCATTCCTGGTGGAAGCCAAGAGACAAAGTCCCATGAGCCTTGTGGAAAGCTTGACCATCCATGGCAAGGAGTTTGGAGCTGAGCCTGGAAGCACTGTTCCCATTTAAAAGATGTGAACAGATGGTCATGAGGAGTGGCCAGGAGCCCCCAGGCTGGGGAGCCTCCTACAATATCATGCCAGCAACACTTGGTGATGTGACAGCAGATGGAATGGAAGGCAAGGAGCCAGAGATGGTACCCAGGGAAGGTAAGCCAGCTGTAATCACACAACCATATGAAAGAGCAAAGGGAATGTCTCAAAAACTTTCCAGCAGAGGGCTGACCAGCTTATTTTGCACATTCTGGGGGGTTACTTGGCAGCTATGCCAGAAAGATTAGAAAAGGAAGCATCCAGAGTCAGAAGCACAAGAAGAGAGCAGCATTCTAGGTGAGGGATTTTCAGACAGGATTTTCAGCCACCTGCCTATGGGCCCCCCAAGGCAGGTGGCTCCCTGAGGTGGTGGGAGGGTCCAAGCAGCATGGCTCCAGCTTCCTCTTCCTACTTGCCTCAGAGAAGTTCTGACATCTACCTATTTTATGTATTTTGATTCTATGTAAGAATTTAGGAAATAGTGTATGTGTGGGGGAATTGCACAGCTACTCTATTGAAATTGTCTAGTTCAGGTGAAAAATCAGTGAAGAATGAGGTCTTCCATCAACACTGAGAATGGGGATGCAGAACCCACCAAGGCAGTATTTTGCATCAAGCTAGGCCACCAGGATGCTGTGTCCTCAAGTACAGACCTGGTCTTTGAGAACCTCATTCACTGAGGTAATCTGGGGCTCTCTTCCTCAGTTTCCTCTAAATAAATCAGGCACCACAAAATAAGACCTAAAATAGGAGACCTGCCTTGCATGTAGAACAGTGCTATTCCAGAGGATTTCATGCTTCTTTATGGCTATGAAGACCTACTTGAGGACTTCTTGTACCACTTTAAGGGCCAAGAGAGCTCTACCAGGGACTGCAGTGGCCTAAGTCCTTGGACTTACAGCATTTTTCCTCTCACTGTGTCTTCCTGTGGATGCAGAGATAAGTTCAGAGCTCTGGCTTCATACTGGTAGCATCACCCAGGCAGCATACCTGGCGACAAGACATATTTGAAAAGTAAAAGACACAAGATCAAAGATAATTCTGACTTTGTCCATTTCTTTTGAGTGGCTGATTTTGCAAATGAATATGTTGCTAACAATATGGAAACCAAGAAGCAGAAGTTTGGATTGACAAGGATGTTAAGAATTCCGCTGAGTGAGGAGTAGTTACCAGATAGACACACAAGATCTAGGAAGAAATCAGAAATCATGTCCACAGCTTAGACTAAAAAAACCTCACAAGATGCTCAAATCATAGTTTTCCAAACAAGGAGCACTGTGTACAGTGCATAGCATCTAACATTCTCTCTTTCAGTGCTTTTAGTTTGCCCAGCACTGCTACATAGAGAGCTTTTCAGAAAAAAAAAAAAAAAAAGAAAAGAAAACAAAACAAAACCTAAGATGCTCCTCAAATACTGGATGCTAGAAGAGTTTTCACCCACCAGTATACCTGACAGAAACGTCAGCTCCTCATAGAGAATGGGTCTTGCTGGTCAATTTCATCAAAAGAGACTTATGCAAAAAAGACTGGACAATTCCAGAAGGAGAAAGAAAGGGAAACTGAAATCACAGGGTCACTTTTTTTTAAATCTCATGTAAATTCCTTTTAAAAGCTGAAACCTTATTGCTTTCCTCATTCAAATGTCTTTCTCAAAATCTCTAACTTGTGACTTTGAAGCCAAAAGGAAAGAAAGGAAAACAGTATTTTACTGCTTTATTTGATAATTCACTTCCTTGCATAGCTCCAAGGATGAGTCTATCTTTAGACTTCGATATTATGAAAGAGAAGGATGGGCAAATTAGAGTCTAGAAACAAAAGGTAAGTGATTGCAAATCATTGGCACAATTAATTGTTGGTAGGAAATGTTGAGTTTCTTTCAATATTATAAAATATAATTTCCCCTTTGTGTCATAGGCTGATGAAATTGTAGGGCATTTACTTTAGAAGAGATCAGAGAGGATACTGGAGGGATGCTTCTTCTCCCCAACACTGTCCCCAAGACCTTGATTTCCATTGAGGCACTTCAGTAACCTGGGGGCAGCTTCTGGGGGCCAAGGTGCAACCTGCTCGCCTCCAAGGCTCAGCCATTTGTTTCATTCCATTTCTTTCCTCTTGCAGGATTTCGGGCGCTCTTGGGTGGATGAAGAAAGACTAGGCGGGGATCCCTGGGTGGCTCGGCAGTTTGGCGCCTGCCTTTGGCCCAGAGCGCGATCCTGGAGTCCCGGGATCGAGTCCCGCGTCGGGCTCCCGGCATGGGACCTGCTTCTCCCTCCTCCTGTGTCTCTGCCTCTCTTTCTCTCTATGTCTATCATAAATAAATAAATAAATCTTTAAAAAAAAAAAAAGAAAGAAAGACTAGGCAGTGTGGTTTGTGCGGACTGGAGCGTATCTCAGGATACTCCCAGCTGTGGGTGCCTGCCTGGCAGCCTGAGGGCTATGAACTCAGAAAATGGTCATGGATAAGCTGACTCCCAACCCACCTCGGACACACAGCTCCTCCTAACTGGCCTAGCTCTGCTTTGCTGCCATGAGCTGCAGGGTGACTCCAAGTGCGGGGATGTGGGCAAGGGGCAGCTGCATCACCAAAGCAAAGACTTGGCAGAGTCAACAGGGAAATAAGAATCAAGTTGAACAATGGGAGGAGGGCAGAAGCACAAAGAGGGAACAAAAGTATCTCAATAAGGAAGAACTTCCTGGAAAGATAAAACAAGAAGCAGATTCTTTTAGGTAAGTGGCTAAATAAGTGTAAAGTGTAAAGGAACTCCACAATGGGAGTTTCTCAAGACTGGTATAAAGTATGACACCTATATTTAAAAACAAATTCTCTATAATTTCAAAGTTGAGTTACTTCTTACTATTTATTACATCCTTTCCACTTGAAGATTATTTTCTTATGATTGAATTTCACAAACCTGTACTGTATTAACCCTCTTCTATGTGCACAGAATCCTGGAAAATGACAGCAAGAGACAAAAAAAGAATGTTTCCCAAGAACTGAACTCCAGGAGCAGTTAAAAATGTTAGGGGTCGCACACATATATTTAGCTAGTAGGAATATGAAGAAGCATGGAGAAGGACAGGAGGCAGCTGGGGGAACCCAGGAAGAGCCCCTGCCAGGACTAGCCTGGACAGGAGGATGATGGGCTGGGAAAAGGGAGGCTGGACAATAGCTGCTGGAGCCTAGGATCTGTGGCAGTGTGTGAACGACTGACAGCCCCCAAGCAAACAAGATGTCCCCTGTTGCCATTTGCAGTCCTAGAAGCACAGGGGATGAGCATGGTATCTGCTCCAAAGGTCAGCCTCTCTTGCTCAACTCCTTATTCTTCACAAATGAGGAAGAGAAAATATGCACACATTTTCCTCTTTCTCTGGATCTTTCCTGTTCCCTTTGCACCTGTGCTCTGCCCTTGGGAATGCCAAGCTCCAAGCACCCCTGAATGTCCACACTGCACTGCTCACACCCCCCACATCCTGATACCGGGGAGAGGATGGTGGTCACTCCAAAGTGGGAAAGTTGTCCATATGTTTCATGAAGTTTCTACTGTCCAGGTCATTCTGCTGTCCCACCACAGGCACCTTGTGAAGCTGGCAGTGTCAAGAGTAGTCAGTTCAAGGAAAGAGGGAGAACACTGACTAAGCACCACAGCCCACTGGAATGAGTGCATCTGCAATGGGAGCAGGACCAGTGAGGAGGAGGATCCTGTATTCATGGATATAACCAGTGCTCATGGTCCTCCTTCACCGCAAAGGAAACATGCAGTTCTGAGGAGACCTTGGTATAGAATGTTATGACTCCATGAAGCCCTGAGCAGCACCTTGCTATGTTATTCATAATATTCCAGGTGGTTTCGGTATACCTCAGGAAATTCCTGACTGCAAAATGTAAGTTACTTCCATTGTGACTGATTTGAAATGATGCTTGTGGTTATTTCTATGGAACAAAAATTATCAGAACATCAGATGCTTTAGTAGGGAAATAATCCCTAGTCATAGCAGTGTGGCTTTCAGGAAAATGGCATTTAACTGATGTGATTTTGAATTGTGGCATTTTCCCCAAGAATCCATATCATGTTAGTAACTTAAACTGACTGAAATAGTATCTGGAGAGGGACACACATTCCTATCTGGTTAAGATTATCTAACACAGACATGTACCTGACCAGCATCACAGCAGGTACTGTAAGAGGCACAAGGATGAGAAAGCACCTATAACTTCAGGGATCTTAAAGCTAGATTCAAAGGATAAAAGTGTACACTTCCAAGCAATACCAGTATTTAGTGTTCCAAGCCTAGCATTGTGCAGATACTAGGGTTTATTAGTGAACAAGATGCTAAAGGTCCTGCTCTCCAGAATGTACATCCCTAAATATTACTCCCACAATTCCATTCTCAGAGAGTTTCATCCATTCTATCATTTATCCATATCACCTCACACACCAACTGCAAGTCTGCTCTGAGTCCTATATGTGTGCTAGTCAGGGGATGACAGAAACACAAACCCATTCCCTGGGGGACTTCTGAGTCACATAAGAAAGAAAGATATGAAAATAGCAGTTATCAACTATGATGAGGTGTCCTGGCCACAGCAATTATAGGGGTGCCATAATATATGATATTCACCTTGACCTTGGGATTGAGACCTCACTCAAAGTGTGAAACGGGGTACAGTCACCAGGAGGGGCTGACACCAGTGGGTGCCCTCTTGGTGGAGGGGATGGGCTGCCATTCTCCCTTCTGTATAATATCCCTCAGCCATGGGTCATGTCCAGTGACTCATACTGACACCCTCCTTCCCCACGTAGGAAGTCTCAGTGATGGTGAGCTAAAAACGGCTGCCAGCCTGGTCACAAGTCCCAGGTATGGCTTTTGCAGAACCAATGAACAGCTTCATTTTTGGAGTGGGAGATTCAGGAAGCACCATTCACATCTGTAGAACCAGCGTTGGCTTCAAGTTTACTTTGAAGTTTACTTTACTACTTCCATTTACTCTCTGTGGGTGAGTCTTGTGCTCTTCATTATTAAGTGGAATGATAATCCTTAACTCATAGGACTGTCCTAGAATAGTATAATAGTCTAATATATATATGACTATAATATATAATATGAAACATAACCTAGCTAGGGGAGTAGCTATACAGAGAGGGAAGCTACTACTGCTTCCACTGAAGGGGTGACCTGTCAGTTACCCCTGCTCAGATGCTGAGTCCTGAGAAAGGGGTAAAGGTAATGGGTGAACTATAGCCTCCTTGAAGCAAGTCAGGATCACATGGATAGTGACAACCTCTTACAAATGACCAGAACCTGCAAAAGATGGGGTGGGCCCTGTCTTGGTTTGCTAGGGCTGTCACAACGAAGTACCACAAACCAGGTGGCCCAAAAAACCACCTGGTTGTCTCACAGACAATCTGGAGGCTGGAAGCCCAAGATTATGGTGGTGTCAGAGTTGATTCCTTCTGTGAGACAACTCCAATATGACCTCATCTTAACTAATTACACTTACTATGACTCTATTTCCAAATAAGGTCACATTCTAATGTATTTGGGGAAAAGACTTCAATAAGTGAATTTGAGTAGGGAGGTTGTAATGGGGAGGGGGATATAATTAAGTCCATCACAGATCTCATTAACAATATTTATAGATGCTACCTGCTGCCTCCAGGGAACTAGGGGGCAGGGGTAAAGCTGGCCTTTCAACTCTCTGTATAGTTGGGGTACAGCATTATTTTTGAAAGATAAGCTACATAATTTACCTATTTGGAAGCTTCCTTAAGGTTTCCTCCTGAACCTACAATAAAATCCAAACATCTTACTATGACAAAGTCCCCACTGTGATCTGGCATCAAAAAGAAATCATATCTAACTCTCTCTACTCTCATATAAGGATATGTGGTCACATTTAAGTGTTTCATTTCTTTGTGTATCTGGCTGAAAATTGAAGCCATCGTGTTGTTCAGTAGTTTACGCCATAGGAATGGAAGGTGCATAAACACTGTGGCCTTTTGTGGCTTATTACAAGACAACATGTCCCATTACCTGCCTCAGTATCTGGCACATAGTGGGTGCTTAGTAATATTTATTGGATTAATGAAGTCCACTAGCCTGTAAGTCACCCTTGACTTCTCCCATTCTTAATGCCTATGTGAGATCAATCGTCACGTCTGGAAATCTGTATTTCTCAAATTCACACTCACCTCTATATCCACCATGGCTATTCAGGTTCAGGACTCATATTCCTCCCCTTGAACTTGCACAGCAATCCTCGGATATTTCCCTAACTCAGTCTTGCCAGCTCTCACTCCACAATGCTACAGGAGAGACTTCTCTGAAAGATACATATTACCAACCACCCTTAGGAGCCAATAATTGTACCTAAGCATCTGTAACAACAGCTCAGCACTACACACTATCCTTTTAGTCACACCACAGGTGCAAAATAAGGCCACAGCAAACTGAATGCTGTTTCTTGCCTCTAGGAAGCTGCACCTATGTGAGGGCTGGTGGGGACTTCATCAAAGTGAGACGTGAGAATTTCTTCAGATTCTTTAATGGTGAGCCCCAATTCAATGGCTCACCCTTTCCAAAAATGTTTTTTATATGGGACATAAAGAAGGCACTCTTTTCAGAGGTACATCATGTAGCCCATATCATGGAGAATGGGGGATATCAATCGTGAAATATGCCATAGAAATGGAAAAGGTCAGGATGAGAAAAAAATATGAAGCTATTTATACACTTGAAGGAATGTATGTGCAAGATCAACACTAACAAAAGAGAGATGCTTTATTATCATTACAGATATCTCACTGTTCCTAAGTCACTGAAAAGTTCACATCTATGCATATGAATGCCCCCATCCTGCCAGGTAGTATCTCTAATAACATTTCATATAAAATGGTGGAAACTTCCAAGACACAAGAGGAAAAAGAAAGAAAGACAGGTAAGTTTAAAATGCATTCATTTTACATTTAAGATGTGCCTGTTAGAATAGCTCATGCTGGTTTCCTGTTTACTCTAAGGAGTCAGTGGTTGCTCTACCATCTTCTAGATGGACAGCCTTGGAAATATGACTCAAGGGTTCTAAACTTTAGTTCCATTAGCCATAAGCTTGGGTGATAATATCAAGGTCCTCCAGAGGTTTACTGTCAGGATGAATTGCTTACAACAGTGGAAGCAATGGAAAAGTGTTACGTAATATTATTAGAAAAAGAGAGGCTAATGTATCAACTAATAAAATCGTAACCTAATGACCTGGCAAAGCATATGGTATGAAGGATGTTTTTGTGTTCACACATAAAGATATACTAATGGGTATGTATATGGAGAAGCAGAGGGTCAAAATGATTTTTGTCCTTTTATTCATTTGACACATACTTATTAGGGCATGTGGGCTGAATGCTAATGAATCAAAAAGAGATGTGGGTGGTGGCTCAAGGGCTCATAGTCAAGTGGCACCTGCTGCAGAATGAGTCTTGCTGGATCTCAGGTTGAAAAAGCCTTTAAAAGTCATTTTCTTTCTCAATCCTGGAGATTGTTTTCTAAGTCCCAGAAATCATTGTCATTTATACTGTGTGGCTCATCCAGTGTATTTTTTTAGGTTTTACTTATTTAAGTGATCTCTACATCCAACATGGGATTCTAACTCATGACGCAGAGATCAAGATTCACACCTCTTCTGGCTAGGCCACCAGGCTCCCGTCCTCCAGTATATTCTATTGATTTATTTAATAATGTGTATATTTTACATATTATTATTCCTATTCTTGTTAGCTTGGAAGTAGATTTCTGTCCTGTGATGAACCAAGTCTCAAATACACAAGCTTTATGTGTTAAAGTATTATTTTTCACTTCTTATGAGAATATTACAACTATCTATTAAGACCATCCACTTAAATGACCTATACCAGACAAGTGCTTTGGTCCTCTAAGGCTAATATTGCTATGAAGAAAAAAATCATTAACACCCTCTAGGATTTCTTGGACAGTCATTACATAGGGAAAATCTGGATGTACTGGTCTCTAGAAAACTTCCTCTTTTTCACTAATCTGAAGGCATTCAGGGATGTCACTAAAGCAAGAAAACAATCCTAAATTAATGTTTTATTAGGGCTTTACTCTCAGCCCCAAATAGCTTCCTTGTTAATTATTATAAATAATAATAATAATAATAAATAATTTGGGGATGCCTGGGTGGCTCAGAAGTTGAACATCTGCCTTTGGCCCAGGGTGTGATCCTGGAGTCCTGGGATCGAGTCCCACATCGGCTCCCTGCAGGGAGCCTGCTTCTCCCTCTGCCTATGTCTCTGCCTCTCTCTGTGTCTCTCATGAATAAAGAAAATCTTTAAAAAACTGACGATGGGAATCACAATATAGATGCAAAACTGCTATGAACCATAAGCAGGATAAATGCAAAGAAAACCAAAACACTGGGGCACCACAGCCTTAGCTTCCTTTGGACTTTCTTGACCTTAGATGCTTCAGAAAAGTTTTATGAAACAATTGGCATCCTGTAGTAATACAGACATTTCTGTAATGGAATTTACCTCCCTCCCTCCTGGGCTTCCATGATTCCACATGGTTGCCTGACATCTCTTCTTAAAATTGCAGCCAAAAGTGAGAGGAAATGGGATGAGGTTCAGAGACATCTCAGCAAGCTTCACAGGCCCATGTTGTCCCCTTCCTCTCCTGGCTGCATGTCTTCCTACAAGTTTTATATTTTTAGGCCACAGACACATTCTTGTGGTGTTCAACCTGTCCTCAAGACCTGTACTGCTGACCCCTTAATTTCTGGGTAACACATTGTCACAAACAGTTATTACAGTCACATCCATTGACTCAATCACTACATGTGTTAGATTTCCTCATTTCCTCAGATGACTTAGAACCAGTTCTTTTAAAAACAAAGGCAAAAAAAAAAAAAAAAAGGCAAAGAAGCCAGTCTGAGAGGGCTTCATACTCTACAATTTCAACTGTATGACTTTCTGGAAAAGGCAAACCATGGAGACAGTAAAAGACTTGGTAGTTGCTGGGGTTAGAGCATAGGGATGCAGATAGAACACAAAGGATTTTTAGGCAGTGGAAACATTTTATGTGATACAACAATGGTGGATACATGTCATCATACACTTGGGAAAAAACCATAGGATATACAACACCAAAAGTGAACCATAATATAAACTATAGACTTCAGTTAATAATAATAGTAATGTATCAACATTATTTCATCTATTGTAACAAATGTACCATACTAATGAGAGATGTTAATGATAGAAGGGGTGTGTGGGTGTGTGTAGAAGCATATAGAAACTCTGTGATTTCTGTCCAGTTTTTCTGTAAATTTAAAATTATACTACATGATGTGAGTCAGAGAATGACAAATGCTATACAATATTACTTATACATGGAGTCTAAAGAAACTGAAATCATAGAAACAGAAAATAGAATAGTGGCTGTCAGGGGCTGGGAGTGGGGGAAATGGAGAGATAGATGTTGGTCAAAGGTACAAACCTGCAGCATCGAGATGAATAAGTTCTGGGAATCTAACATACGGCATGGTGATTATAGTTAGTAATATTATATACTTGAAAGTTGCTAAGATCTTAAGAGTTCTCATCACAAAAAAAGGAGGAGTAACTATGTGGGGTGATAGAGGTGTTAACTGACATTATCATGGTAATCATTTTGCAATATACATATATCCAATTGCCAAGTTGTAAACCGTAAACTTATAAACTGTTATGTATCACTTCTATGTCAAAAAAGCTAGGAAAATATTTTTAAAGTTCCTCTAAAAAAATGAACTCTATTAATTAGTTTTTAAAAAAGGAAAACAATTTTAACATTACACTCACTCTGAGCCCTTATCAACTCAACTTCCCAGTTAAAGCTCAAAAAAAAAAAAAAAAAAAGGCTGAAGCTCTGTAGTTGCTGTATTTTAATAGTGGCTACAGAAGTGCAGGTGGTCAGAGCTCGAACCACTGCTCTGAGATTTCCACCTTCGTGAGCTTCACATACTCACCACAAACACAGTACTTGGAAAAGCGCAGGATCTTCTCTGCCATGGCCTTGTGAAGGTGATAGAAGATGAGGTTGATAACACAAAGTAGGTACAAAATATGAGTTTTCTTTGTTCCTTTCCTAAAAAGTTGCTTATGGTGAACACTCTCAAAAATAAATGTGTAAGCTCTCCTGATTTGCAGAGTCCCAGTCTTGAAATAAACCCTGCACAATTTTGACTAAGAATTGTACACATTTAGATATGCTGTAGTGACAAAGACATGGAATGCGATTAAAGATTGTAAAAACTGGGGATCCCTGGGTGGCTCAGAGGTTTAGCATCTGCCTTCAGCCCAAGGCGTGGTCCTGGAGGCCCGAGATCGAGTCCCACATCGGGCTCCCTGTGTGGAGCCTGCTTCTCCCTCTGCCTGTGTCTCTGCCTCTCTCTGTGTGTCTCTCATGAATAAATAAACAAAATCTTTTTTTAAAAAAATATTGTAAAAACAGATTCTCCTCAACCTGTGTGAACCAATTCTAATATCCTCAATAACTAGAAAAAGCATAAACAACTCTAGCATAAACAAGACAACGAGAATCAGTCTATTAAGCAATAGATTGAAATGCAACTTCATTTTTATTTAGCAGAGAGAATGTCTGAAACTGAATCTTCAGTATTAATATTAATAAAAGAAACAGAAAAGTGGGAGGAAGGAGAGGGAAAAGAAGTAGAATTAGTTTTTCTCTCTTTCCTTGATTGTTAAAAGAATATTTGGTGAGGGAGAGCCATAATTTTGCCAGGCTTTAGCATTGCAATCAAACACCCCCCTCCCCCAAAAAAAATTACATCCTTAAATTCCACACACATCTCTAAATTGTACTTTTTCCTGCATAATATATTCTTTAATTTGATTGTTTTGGTCTCTCTCATATTCTTTTTATTTGTATTGCTGACGCAATTCCCAATACCCACTTATACCATCAGCTCTTTATTTTTAAACTGCTTTTACTTTTCATGAGGTCCACTTTGAAGCACTTTACATTCTTTGTAAACTGCACTGTTTGGTGTTTTAGATAGAGTGGATATATATGATGTGTTCAGCAGTGTGAAAAGAACTCCTTTATCATTTTGACTTCCAAGCAGAATTTTGAAATTTGGAGCACAAAGGTTAGAAATACTCATCCTTCAATAAGCAGCTGCATAAACAGGATTTTTAAGGCAGTGAAACTATTCTGTATGATTCTATAATGGTGGATACATCTTCACACATTTGTCCAAATCCATAGATGTACACCACCAAGAGTGAATCCTCATGTAAACTAGGATGCCTGAGTGATAAAGAAGTCAATATAGGTTCACTGAATGTAACAAATGTACCACTGTGGTTGAGGAGGGTGGTGTTCATAAAGGGTAAGACTGTACCTGTGCAAAGGCAGGAGGTATATGGAAAATCTCTGTACCTTCCTCTCAATTTTGTCATGAACCTAAAACTGCTCTTAAAAATAAGTCTTTTTTAAAAATAAACATTTAAGTTTTCTAAAAAAGCAATTAGGAGCCCCTGATTCACAAGCCTCCTGAAACATCCCACAGGGCAATGGAATCTTCCCTCTTTTAAGACACAGGAATCTCTTTGCTCTGACACCTGTATACCATGATGGTTTGTTTATGAATCTAGACTTGCTCTTCCCACTCATTTTTGTGGTAACCTACATCCAGAACTCTGCATGATACACAGTAGTCATATGTCAAATGTTAACTGAATGAACAAAGATGGAAATAGAAAAATTCACCCCAGAGAACATAGGAATTGGATATTTAAATTTATCTGTGTATACCTAGATTGATCGATCTATCTACCTATCTATAAAACAAGCCTTTGTCTATCTATCTATTTATCTACCTATTATCTATCACCTATCAATACTTTGTGAACACTTTATGCTTTGCTTGGTTAACATAAGTTAATAGTACATTAATATTCCTCTTGGAAGCAGACAAGGGGACAGTCCAGACAATTCTAGCTCTAGCTCTGCTGATAACAGACTATAAACATGTAACTATTTCCAGAGCAATGCATTTCCTATCATTCACCTTGCCCATAGTTGCCTAGACACTTGCCTCACTTTCACAAATAAAAGGCAACCAACATTTATTGGCCTATCCTTTCAATGCAGTAGAGATAACTCCTAAAAAGAAAAAAGCAAAAATGAACTATTGGGACTTCATCAAGATAAGAAGCTTTTGCACAGCAAAGGATACAGTCAACAAAACTAAAAGACAACCTACAGAATGGGAGAAGATATTTGCAAATGACGTATCAGATAAAGGGCTAGTTTCCAAGATCTTTAAAGGACTTATTAAACTCAACAGCAAAGAAACAAACAATCCAAACAGGAAATGGGCAAAAGGCATGAACAGAAATCTCACAGAGGAAGACATAGACATGGCCAACACGCACATGAGAAAATGCTCTGCATCACTTGCCATCAGGGAAATACAAATCAAAACCACAATGAGATACCGCCTCACACCAGTGAGAATTGGGGAAAATTAACAAGGCAGGAAACCACAAATGTTGGAGAGGATGCGGAGAAAAGGGAACCCTCTTACACTGTTGGTGGGAATGTGAACTGGTGCAGCCACTCTGGAAAACTGTGTGGAGGTTCCTCAAAGAGTTAAAAAGAGACCTGCCCTACGACCCAGCAATTGCACTGTTGGGGATTTACCCCAAAGATGCAGATGCAATGAAACGCCGGGACACCTGCACCCCGATGTTTCTAGCAGCAATGTCCACAATAGCCAAACTGTGGAAGGAGCCTCGGTGTCCATCGAAAGATGAATGGATAAAGAAGATGTGGTTTATGTATACAATGGAATATTCCTCAGCCATTGGAAACGACAAATACCCACCATTTGCTTCGACGTGGATGGAACTGGAGGGCATTATGCTGAGTGAAGTAAGTCAATCGGAGAAGGACAAACAGTGTATGTTCTCATTCATTTGGGGAATATAAATAATAGTGAAAGGGAATATAAGGGAAGGGAGAAGAAATGTGTGGGAAATATCAGAAAGGGAGACAGAATGTAAAGACTGCTAACTCTGGGAAATGAACTAGGGGTGGTAGAAGGTGAGGAGGGCGGGGGGTGGGAGTGAATGGGTGACGGGCACTGGGTGTTATTCTGTATGTTAGTAAACTGAACACCAATAAAAAATAAATTTAAAAAAAATAAAAAATAAATCTAACAGCAGTATTTTGGTGTCTGCCACAAAACATTTATGATTTTGATGTTTATATATTTTTCTCAGATAATGGAGGTCTTACAAAACCTCAGACCATTTTAAGATCATTCACCCCTCTTGATGAAAGGGTCAGAGTAAATTATTTTAAATAATGATTTTAGGGGATCCCTGGGTGGCTCAGCAGTTTAGCGCCTGCCTTCGGCCCAGGGCGTGATTCTGGAGTCCTGAGATCGAGTCCCACATCAGTCTCCCTGCATGGAGTCTACTTCTCCCTCTGCCTGTGTCTCTGCCTCTCGCTTTCTCTGTGTTTCTCATGAATAAATTTAAAAAGTCTTTAAAAATAAATAAATAAATAAATAAAGATTTTAAAGCATTGTCAGTTCTATGCTATGTAGTTGTTCTCATTCTCTCTCTCTCTCTCTCTCTAAAAGGGAAGAAGGGGGTCTGAAGAGAGATCTTGCTGCATATGAACAATCTTACAAAATTTGACCTATATATATCTTAGATGGAAGTGGGTCTACACACATCCTAAATGCCCACGTCTGCCTAAGGATGAAGCCCAACTCTTCCTAAAGGCTTCAGGGCCTGAGTCCCAGGCAGGTCCAAGGTGCTGTCTAGCTGCACCCCACTCCCTTGGCTTTTCAAACAGCACTCCAGCACCTCAATCCCCAATCAGGTCACACATCGGTCTTCCTGCATTTTACTGAGGACTTCCTCATGCTGCCCCACTGGGAAAACACCCATCTATCGATCAAGTTTCAGATTGAGACCTCATCAGAGAAATATATTCCAAATGTTGCCAGCTCTGCCAATAGGGTGCCTGCCCATGAGCAGAGTCCTTATCACTCTGTGGGTGATTGTCACTTAGCCTCCTTCTCTGAAGCTTATGACTTCCAGGCAGAAATTTCTATCAATTCCAATAGCAAAGCTTAATTCTGGGCAGAGAGTAGATCTCAAAGTTATAGGAGTTCACAAAAATTTCTAAGACATATGAATGCAAACCCCTGTTTCTAAAATAATTTCGT
Source organism: Canis lupus dingo (assembly GCF_003254725.2). NCBI lineage: Eukaryota > Metazoa > Chordata > Mammalia > Carnivora > Canidae > Canis > Canis lupus. Next base: position 33,490,878 of record NC_064245.1, read on the forward strand.
AAGTATATCTCTATGGAGACACTCCTTTTTTAGTGTCAGATATGAGTTAGTGTTAGACATGAAGGTGACGAATAATGTGGAACTAATGTAAGAAAATAAAACTCCAGAATGAGAAACAAATGAACTAAGAAGTGATTACAGTCTTTATGTGGTCAACTGAATAATTATTTATCAAGGAAAGGGAATATTACACTTAAAATTTACATTTTACAATCCACAACCCATAGGCTGGATTTGCCAGTGTCCAACCCCCAATTTATGGATGACGTGTTGTTGTTTTTTTTAAATGACTCACCCATAAATATAATTCTACCCCTGCATGGAAAACTTTATATCATCAGAGAAAAGATGAACATTTTTAATATCTGGCGATGAAAAGAACTGATTTTGCTACTAATTCTGGAGGGATTATTTCCATCTACAGAATATTGCAATGAAAAGACAGCATCTAAATCAGCATTCTGGCAATTCCCCACCCTTAGCCTCATCCCCTCACCAAACCCAGGAGCCAGTGAACAGCAGTAAAGTATGAAATACAAAGAAGACCCCCAGCAGAACTCCTGCCATCACTAGGTCAACAAAGGTCAATGTGTGCTCTTGGAACCCTGCACACTCTATTCAGGGAGCCCCACCCCGGCCTGGAGCACCTCACCTCAGCGCACACTTTTACGCTAATGTATTCTAGCATTCCAATACTTTCGTCACAGCTAAGCACTTTTTACAGGGAAAGCCTTCCTTCACATCACAATTACTTCTGGAGCTCATTTTGCCTCTAAATCTGTGATAATACCCTACTCAGGAAAATCACATACTTGATGCCAGACTTTCTCTTGTAAATAAATAAATAAATAAATAAATAAATAAATAAATAAATAGTTTCTTTACCCCCTGAGTTCAAATTGAAGAGCAAAGTATAAGCTGGGTAATCTCAGATTCTTTCCTAAGAAACAAAAAAAGGCATGTCTTTGGGGTCTTGAAAAACTGAACCAAAAGTCAAAAAGCTGTCATTTATATTTATCCCTAATATTAATGAAATCAAATATAATCAATGACTGCATAATTGCAAATAATCTCATCTGAAGATCCATGTGCAGTAAATAACGTGTGTGGAGAAGGTGGGGGATGAGATGCCTTTTAAACACAAGAGCCATGTCTCACTACTATGGCCACAAACTCCACTACTTGATTTTTAAGAATTTTAAAAACCATTTTCAATATTTAAACTACCCATCAATGCTATAGATTTAAGAAGTCAATTGTGAGTTTAAACCTGCATGATAAATTTCGAACAGAAACTCACAGCTAGAATGTAAGTAAGAACTGATGCAAGGGTCTTCAGATCAGAAAAGAAAAGAGCTTCTTACCATGTTTATTGATGACACAGGGCCAATGCTGTTAACATAGATGTCAACGTCAATTACGGTCGGTTTTACTGTGGAGAAAAATACAAGTGCGTTAACACTGTGCCAGAGTGGCCGAGGAAAGTATTCGACTTCCTTTGACTCATGCATCAACCCCTCACAGATATGCAGAAAAGGGGTGGATATTTCTTTTGGATTTGCCTTGCAGTTGCAATTAAAACCCTGCTTGTCTTCCTTTTAAAAATTTTCAAAGGACAAGAGATTCTTACTTGTATTTAACAAATTCTTGGAAAACAGGGCATTTATACACTGCATGTTGCCAGGAATAGATCACTGTAAAGATATTCTGCAATATTTGTTAAGCTGATTATATGGCAAAGAAAATATAAGACAATAAATATAAAATGATTAAAGACACTGCACAAGATCCTTGATGCCAGGGTTTTCCATAAAGCCAAACCCCAGTTACGAGTAATATCAAAGATGGCTCCAGTTCCTTATCCGTCACCTGACCGCATAACTAATTGTTCTAAAGCAAAGTGACTCAAAGCCAAGATCTGGAGAGTGCCTACATAAGAGAAGAATAAGGAATACTGATTATTGTCATTGTGAAACCTGAAGACACATACATATCACAGATTTAAAATCTTGTAACTCAAAAATGAATAACATTTTAGTAAGTTAAAGAATTACAGTTTCAACCATGAGGGCATAGAATTTATAGACGAGAGATTGTAATCCAACATTGTGCATCAAAGATAAAATTGGTTCATTTCCTTGTAAAGAAAATCAGTTTCTCTTTCCTTAGCAAGTACCAATAATGAGACTGCAGAGCCGGCCAACCTCTGAGTCAGGGTTCATGCCCTCTGAAAAGAAGGAGGTTCCCTTTCCTCTGCCCTTAGCAATCGATAAAGGGAATGACAGCACTGATTTCAGAATATTTCTTCCCTAGAGAAACACAAGACTCTGAACCTTTGCACATGAAACAAGTCATTTCTACAGCTACAAGAGTGTTTGTATCCTCAACTATTTCAATAACTTACTCCAGTTTTACTAAATAATCATGCACAAATGGACTTCTGCACTCTACTTTTAGAATTATGAGTAGCACTTCTGAGCTCACTATCTCATTAATTGCATATCCAGCAGTCTGTAGCCCAAGCCACGTTTTCCACACCTCCATGAAAATGAAAACAATGATTATGAGTTTGAGCCAACTACTCTAACATCTGTCAGGGCAATCAAGTTATATTGGCTTCAAAGAGCTGTTGGCATTTTGGGAAACACCCCAACACAATTCTATGTGTTATGTATATAGTGCTTACATTTCATAAAAGGACTGTTCTTCATTTTAGACAGATTTGATAACTACTATGAATAGTAAGTATCATTTTTCTTCAGCTTCACTGGATACAGCAAGTTTTCTGTTTCTAGACACCACAAAACCTTTGGTGATATCATTCAAGAGCCTGTGTTAAGTCAGTCAATTGACAACCTACTTTTTGCAAGAGACTTTTCTCGTTGTTTTATGGTATCATGCTGAGTGAAGTAAGCCAGTCGGAGAAGGACAAACATTATATGTTCTCATTCAGTTGGGGAATATAAATAATAGTGAAAGGGAATATAAGGGAAGGGGGAAGAAATGTGTGGGAAATATCAGAAAGGGAGACAGAACGTAAAGACTGCTAACTCTGGGAAACGAACTAGGGGTGGTGGAAGGTGAGGAGGGCGGGGGATGGGAGTGAATGGGTGACGGGCACTGGGGGTTATTCTGTATGTTAGTAAATTGAACACCAATAAAAAATAAAAAAAAAAATAAAAAAAAAAAGTTTAGGCTTCCAGAGCATTTAATCTCATTAAATTAAAAAGGACCTACACACATAAAGCCTTAACTTGAAGTGGGAAGGGACAAATGAATATTAAGTGCAAAAGTACATTGAAGGTCTTAAGGGATAACAGTTTGGAATAAACACACACATACACACACACACACACACACACACACACACACACATGGATGTATACATGTGCACCCAAAATCGGGGGAAATTAACTGTTTTAAGCAAATGCTCTTTTAAGCAACATCATGCTAAAGTAAAAGGAGCTTTTAAGAAAGTGACGGTGGCACCCAGGAAAGAGACTGACCCACAGGTGGTTCAAAGCTTATAATTCAAAGACTCATGGCCCTGACAAATGATCTTTGACAAGGGGGCCAAGATCATTCAAATGGGAAAGGGACAGTCTCCCAACAAATGGTGTTGGGTAGACTGGATATCCGCATGCAAAAGAATGATGTTAGACCCTTACTTCATGCTATATAGAAAAATTAACTTAAAATGGATCAAAGACCTAAAGGTAAAATCAGAAACTACAAAACTCTTAGAAGAGAACATTGGGGAAAAGCTTCATGACATTGGAGTTGGCAATTATGCCTTGCATATGACACCAAAAGCACAGGCAACAAAAAATAAATAAATTAGATTACATCAAAATGTAAAACTTCTGTGTATCAGACTCAGTCAATAGAGTGCAAAGGCAACCTCCAGAATGGGAGGGAACATATGCAACTCACATATCTGATACGTGGTTAATTTACAACATAGAAAGAACTCCTGCAACTTAACAACAAATAAGCAAAAAATATCTGATTTAAAAATGGTCAAAGGACTTAGACATTTCTTCAAAGATATTCAAATGACCATTAAGCACTTGAAAAGACAGCACTAGTCATTAGGAAAATGCAAATCAAAACCACAATGAGATATCACTTCACCTTCATTATGATAAGTACTTCACTTTCATGAAAAACAACAGCAACAGAAAATAACAAGTTGTGGCAAGGACGTGGAGAAACTGAAACTCAAGCATGGTGGGAATGTAAAATGATACAATCACTATAGAAAACAGTATAGCAGTTCTTCAAAAAAAATTAAACATGGAATTATATAACCTAGCAATTCCACTTCTGGGTATATACCCAAAAGAATTAAAAGCAAACATATATTTGTACACCCATGTTCATAGCATCATCATGCACAAAAGCCAATAGATGGAAGCAACTCGAGTGCCCACGGAGGAATAAATGGATAAACCAAATGTAGTGTATTCATATGAACTATTATTTAGCCTTAAAAGGAAAGAGATTCTGAAAGTTTGTATTCTTTTATTTGATGGTCAAATGTAGCCGCAAGAGAAGAGGCTCAGAATAACAAAGTTTATTATATTCACAAGTCCTGGACACTGGAGATATGCCTTGTAGGGCCACATGGGAAAGACATCAGGGTGGTCAGGAGGCAGAAGCCAGGGCAAAGTAGAGAGGGAAGGCACTTATGCCATGATTATAAATAGGATTTCAGCAGGAAAGACACAGCAAGGCAGGATAAACAGTTAGGATTGGCTTGTTTGAATAACTGTGGTCTCTAGTACACCTGGGATGATTAAGGCAGAAGAATACTGCTTCCTGTAGTGTAAGGGCCAGAGAGGGACTATGGCTCTGGATTGGTTAGCCTGCATATCAAAAGTATGGTTCTGGCTAGGCCCTTTGCTATCTCTAAGAATTGGCTAGCCCCAGAGGAACAGTCTGTTCTCAGTCAAAAAGGGTTTTTAAGATATTAAAACATCATAATATTCAAATTATAAATATAAAATTAAAATATATGTGTGTTTATGTATGCAGATATGCACACAATGATGCACGTTACAACATGGATGAACCTTAAGGATATTATACTAAGTGAAATATGTCAGTCAAAAAAGACACATACTTTATAAGTCAACCTATATGAGGTACTGGCATAGTAAAATTCATAGAGACAGAAAGAAGAATGGTGGCTGCCAAGGGCTGGGGGAGGCAGGGATGGTGGGGTTAGTGTTTAATGGGTACAGAGTTTCAGTCCTGCAAGATGAAAAGAGTCCTGGAGATGGATGGTGGTGATGCTTTCAAAACACATTCATACAGTACCACTGAACTGTACACTTAAATGTGGCCAAGATAGTAAATTTTATGTTACATATATTTTACCACAATAAGAAAAGATTAAGCCCTGGGTAGCTGGTGAAGGATGAAGAGTTACACAGAGGTAAAGAAGCTAGCAATGAGGAGGCAAGAGGAGGGGATGTGATTTTCTGAGTGAGCGGGAGAAGAGTCTATTGGAAAAGTCTATAGAGTCTAGTTGGAAAATATATATATATTTTATATATATAAAATAGGGCTGATGGTACGGGGTCTTATATATTTTGCCCAAAAATGTATTCACTTTTCAATTCTTCATTTCAATTCTACCTTACCTATTTGGATGTCATTATCTCCTATAAATTTAGAACTAGTATGTCTGAGAAGAATCACAAACTCATAAGCTGTGCAGCATAAATGAACATGGCAAAGATGCACTGGGTAAACCTTGACAAGCATCAACCACATTTATTCCTTGGAAAGATGCATGTGGCCCAAAGGCAGTAATGTAAGACTGTTCTTCTACTTGCCTCTGTCACAAGACCAATGCACATACCTGCTTGGTTATTTTTCTCCATTCAACCAGAGGCTTCCTCATCTTAGAACAAGCATCCTAGAATTATCTATCAGTCATGAGCTGAGGAGATGACCCAGATGCACAGACAAGAAATGGCACCTGTCAGAGTGGCCTTGCTAGGGGAAGAGTATAGGTCTAGGGTAGATCTGTCTACTGATGAATGCAAGGGCACATGGCTGAATTTTGCTCTTCAGAATGCTACTTAAATCCTGGAGGTTAACAGGTTCTTTGCCTTATTTTGGACACAAAAGGAACCCTGTCATGATAAAAAGTCAATAAATTATTCCAATGCACAAAAGTCTATTTTTTTTGATGCTCAACATCCAAAACCACGTCTAATATAGTACAAGATTCCTATTAGACAAACTCAGCTCCTCTTGTGAAAAGAAAAATAAATCAAATTTCATATCCAAAATTCCCAACAAGTTATATGTTAAGGGGCCTCATTTAAGTATTGTGAATGGGTACTTCTTACCAGGGGTCTAACATTCCAAACCTGAATAATATAGGTAGTAAAAACATTTCTGTATAATCTGCCACCAGTCCATTGCTTCCCAGTTACATATAAATCTTAACAAACATCTTTGATTTTTCTCCCTTCCAAATGTGGTGGTTACGGTTCTGGCCTTGGGCCCCCAAATATGAGCACCAATGTCATTCAAATATGTCACTGTGCCTCAAAATAAGGTCAGCTCTGAGCTTCTCATAGCACGTAAGGGGCGTACTGGTGATCCAATTCCACATCTTCTAACTTCTCTAAGACTAAATGGAAAGGTATATTGAGCTGGCTTCTCAAAGGCCCCAGAACTTTCTCTCTTTTGCGGGGTTGAGGAGAGAGAGCACGAGCTGGAGGGAGGGTAAGAAGGGGCAGAGGGAGAGAGGGAGAATCTTAAGCAGGCTTCATGTCCAGCACAGGGCCAGATGTGGGCCTGGACCTCAAAACCCTGAAAATCATTACCTGAGCCAAAATCAAGAGTCCGATGCTTAGCCATCTATGAGTCACCCAGGCACCCTCTTTCTCTCTAAAACCATAGAATTACAATAGTATGTTTTACTTGAGAAAAATTGGAGAATAAAATAAAAAAGACAGTAGAAAACAGAGGAGTTATGCTTAGTGGATTCATGGGACCCTAGGTGAGTCAGTGTCAATTCCTCTGGGGAAAGTAAAAGAGCAGGAATCCATCCCAGAGGGAATGAGGTTAAAGATTTACACAAAACACACAACATGTTGAAGTAGTAGTCCTCAAAGACCACAAAGACCAGTACTAATAATCATTTGGTTTTTCTTGAGTCATTTGATTAGTATCTCTTACAAAAGATGGCTCATACAAATTTTAAATAAGTGCCTGGGATCTATTAGGAAAAATTACTTTACATATAGTAACTGAGAGGAAAAGGTGTACTGCCTTTCTCTGAATCTCCATATTCTTAGGTCACTTGTTACTTTTAAGTCATAAGCAGCCCTTAACATTCCCAATGAAGACTGGCTCTTGGAGAGAAGGGTCTACTGGTGACTTAGTCTCACCCCTTCCCACAGTATCTGCCACAGTTCCTGACACACAGTAGGTACTCATTGAATACTAGATAACTATGCTTTCTGAAAATTGTTTTTATTATTAAAACAAATTATTAAAAATTTGGTTTATTATATTTAAATGGATTTTACATGTTAAATGTTCACATGAGATTGAAAACTGTAACAGGAAGAATAATTTTTAAATGTCCCCTGGAACCTGATGACAACCACAAATTGATGCAAGTAGTCAAGACCAAGTAGTCAAAAGCTGATAAAAGATTGTCCAATACAAGGATACTCCTGGAAATAGGCATCTGTTACAACAGAAATTACATTAGATTCCTGGTAGAGGAAAAAGCTGAGAATGGTACTGGGAGAGCAAATGAAACCGTTTATGCTCATTCATAAACAAGCAAGAAATAGACAATGACAGAAATAAAGACTACAATAGATGAGATATAGGGCCAGTAGGTGTTGACAGGGATATAAAATGCAGAATGAGGGAAGGCTCAGGTGATTATAGCTCTCCACAGAAGGTAATGCTTTATGAGTTAGCCCCAGACTGGCAGCAAGAGGGAGGAGGAATGTAGACCCCAAAGGACACTAAGCAAAAGTGTTAAGTGAGGTGACACAGCCAGTAGAGCATGCTGCCTGGCTTTACAGAGTGGCTCTGCCATTTACAAGTTCTGTAATTTTGAAAAGCGTCTTAACATCTCTGTGCCTCAGTTCCACTATGTGTAAGATGAGCCGAAAGGAAACCCTAATTCTTGGTGGGGACTCAGGGGAGTGGTTAGGTAGCTGTGAAATGAATAGTAGGTGCTCAGTAAATGTTTGCTATGGCTGCTGGGGCCCGTGGAGTTAGACACAGAAAAGAATGTCAAAATCTTGCATTTGTTGCCTTTCAACTAATATTTATGTCTAAAAGTCACTCTAGTCACTTAAATTATATTTTTTCATGAAAAGTTTAAATATACTGACAGAAAGATTTAAATCCTGGCAAATAAAATTTTAAAAAGAGGAATAAGGGGCACCTGGGTGGCTTAGCTGGCTAAGCATCTGCTTTTACCTCAGGTCATGATCTCAGGACCCTGAGATTGACCCCTCTAGGTCTCCCTGCTTAGCAGGGAGCCCGCTTCTCCCTCTCCCTCTGCCACTCCTGCTTGTATATAATTGCTCTCTCTCTCTCTCTCTCTCAAAAAAAAATAAAATATTTTAAAAACAATAACTTAGTGGGAGTTTATCATCACCATCACCATCATCATAAATAAATCTTTCCAGTCTCTTCTTAAAATGCAAATACTGCCTCTGAGGTTTACATTAAGTCCATCTATACCACTTGACAGAGATGTGTTTTCAAATGTTTTTCTCTAGATAGGAGAATACTAGGTTATCCAGGGATGAGTGAAGGGATTTGAGAGGAAGAGGTACATAGAATGGGCAACCTTGGTGACTATCCTAATTTTATCAAGACCCTAAGACCATGTTTGACATAGGTTAGTCCTGGAGCACTGAAAGCACTATTTTGGGTTCCATTTCAGCTTTGTTAGGGTTCCTACTTGGCCACTTAACTTGATTCTGACATTCCATTATAAGGTTTACAGCTAATCCCATCTCCATTAATCCTAGTACTATAGATGCCAACTCTAAAGCCTTATTTCTTTCCCAATCATCCTTTAAGTATGTGATCGTAAGTGGACCAACAAGAGTTAAAAGATCAAGATAAAGTTGTCATCACCTCAGACCTGGGCCACACCTGATAAATAATAAGAAAGAAGGCAAACAGTGAGATTCTGCTTTTGTATGCATTCATATAAAAATGTATTACTGAGGTAGACAGCCTAAGAATTCATATTCTCCAAAGAATGAAGAGAGTACTGATGTTAAAGTTCAGAACCACAGCTTCAGAACTCCAATGGGGATACAGATTTCCACCTCTTAAGAGTTTGGTGGTAATAAAGATAGAGGAATTTAGAAAGGCATCTGAAAAATCTAATAATTTTATAAATTTGAATCTGAAGTCACCATATGACCTTGTGAAAACAACTTAAATTTTCTGGGTCTCATTTTTTACAATCTGTAAACCGAGTGAAGTTTTCCTCCAAGCATGAACTCAATTTATTACAACAGGAAAGATACATCTTAGCAATGCTCTTCATGATAGCACCTTGTCCTTTCTATTACCTAACTGGGAATATCAAAGTATATTCACCAACAGAATTTTTAGTCCATGGTAGATATGAAAAAAATAATGCATTACATCTTTAAACAACAAGCAGATTGAGAATGGTATTAAAAGCCTGGTATGTAACAGATCTTATTGTACTTTAAAATGTATAACAGGGGCACCTGGATAGCTTAGTTAGTCAAACACCTGCTTTTGGCTGAGGCCATGTGGCATGGAGCTTCACAATGGGATCCCTGGTCAGTGAAGAGCCTGCTTCTCCCTCTGCCTATGTCTCTGCCTCTCTCTGTGTGTCTCTCATGCATAAATAAAATCTTTTTAAAAGGGGGGAAAAAAGAAAAAAATTCACTTGAGGGACACAGGAGCAGACTTCACCAAGCAGAAGAAAGAATCAGTATCTCAAAAATAGGACATTCAAAATTACCAAGTTGGATGAACCAAAAGAAAAAAAAAAGAATGAAGAAAAATGAAGATAGTTTAAGGGATTTATGAGATACCATCAAGCGAACAACATATGCATATGAGAGTTCCAGAAAGAAAAGAAACACAAGTGCAGAGCCTATATGAAGAAATTACGGCCAAAAATGTCCCAATTTGGAGAAGATAAATGGATATACAAATTCAAAAAGCTCAAGGAACTCCAAGTAGGATAATCTTAAGAGATCTACAAGAGACACATCATAATCAAACTAAAAAATCACACACAAAGAGAGAATCTTGAAAACAGAGAAATGATTCATCACATATAAGGGAGCCCCTATTAGATCATCATTGGATTTTTTAGCAGAAACTTTGATGCATCAATGGTAATGGGATAATATATTCCAAGTGCTGAAAGATAAAACTGAAAACCAAGAATATCATGTTTGGCAAAACCATCCTTCAAAAATGAAGGAGAAATTAAGACTTTCCCAGCCAAACAAAAACTGAGTAAGTTCATTACCATAAGATCTTCCCTACAAGAAATACTGAAGGCAGTCCTTCAAGTTGAAGCAAAAAGATAATGAATAGAAATGCAAAACTACACAAAAATACAAAATTACCTGGTAAATGTATACAAATAAATAAATAATCCTAGAGTATTGTAATGTAGGTACATAAACCACTTTTAAATATGATAGATATTTCTAAAAATGTATAGAAAGTACCCATAAATCTATGTTAATGAATATACAGTATAAAAATAAGTAATTTATGTCATCAAAAGCACAAAGTTTTCAGGGGGTACAGAGATGTAAAGAAGTAGAGTTTTTATATGCAATTGAAGTTATTATCAGTTTAACATAGATTATTATAACTTTAAGATATTTAGTATAATAGTAACCACAAAGAAAATACCTTATAGAATATAAACAAAAGGAAGTGAGAAGGGAAACAAAACAGGTCACTACAAAAAATAAATGAAAATTTAAAAATGCAGTGAGAGGAGAAGAGGGACAAAAATGTGTAAGACATACAGAAAACACTAAACTGACAATGTAAGTCTTTCCATAACAATAGTCACTTTAAAAGTAAATGGATTGTGGTGCCTAGGTGGCTCAGTCAGTTAGGCATCTGACTCTTGATTTAGGTGCAGGTCAGGATCTCAGGGTAGCGAGACTGAGCCCTGCATGGAGCCTGCTTAAGATTCTCTCTCTCCCTCTGTCCCTCTCCTGCTTGCTAACTCTCTCTTTCTCTCTTCCCCTTCCCTCCTCCCTCTCTAAAAAAAAAAGTAAATGGATTAAATGTCTCAAAAAAAAAAAAAGACACATCCACGTATTGCCTCAATGGTTAAAAAATCAAAGATCCAACTTGTTATATATATATATATATATATATATATAAACCATTAAAACAAATTAAGAAAAACACATGATAATGTCAATTGATTCACAAAAAGCATTTGACAAAACTTAATATCCTCTCACGGTAAAAAAAAAAAAAATTCAACAAACTCGCAACAGAGAGAAATTACCACAATATAACAAAGGACACACATGAAAAGCCCACAGCCTATACAACAAACAAATAAAAGGCATCCAAAATACAAAGGAAGAAGAAAAATTATATCTATACAGAAACATTACCTTATAAGTTGAAAACTCTAAAGATTCTATACACATACACACACATACACAAGTTCATCAGTTGCAGGATATAAAAACACAAAAATCAGTTGGATTTCTACACACTAACAATGAATAATCTGAAAAAGAAATTCAAAAAACAGTTCAAGTTACAATAACATCAAAAAGAGTAAAATACTTAGAAATAAATTCAACCCAAGGAGAAAAAGACTTGTACATTGAAAACCATAAAACATTGGTGATAGAAATTTAAAAAGGGATGCCTGGGTGGCTCAGCAGGTGAGCGTCTGCCTTTGGCTCAGGGTGTGATCTTGCAGTCCCGGGATCAAGTCCTATGTTGGGCTCCCTGCATGGAGCCTGCTTCTCCCTCTGCCTATGTCTCTGACTCTCTCTCTCTCTCTCTCTGTGTCTCTCATAAATAAATAAATAAAAATCTTTTTAAAAAAAGAAATTTAAAAAGACACCAGAAAGTGAAAGACATCCTGTGTTCATGGGTGGGAAGACTTAATATTTTTAAGATGTCAATACTATCCAAAATTCCAATGACATTTTTGGCACAAATAGAAAATTCCATTCTAAAATCTATATTGAATCTCAAGGGTCCTTAAAGATCATAACAGTCTTAAGAAAAAAAAAGACTCAAGGTAGTAGTCTCACATATCCCTAAAAATACTACAAAGCAACAGTAATCAAATTGGTGTGGTAGTGGCATTAAGAGATATATAGACCAATGAAACACCTTTATGTATATGGCCAAATGATATTTGACAAGAGTGCCAAAACTATATAATGGGGAAAGGACAGTCTCTTCATCAAATGATGTTGTAAAAACTGCATATCTATGTGAAAAGAATGAAGCTATAACATTATCTTACCCCATATAGAGAAATTAACTCAAAATGTATCAAAGATCTTAAAATTATACCTAAAACTACAAGACTCTTAGAAAACTCCTAAAACAACATGAGCAAGTATTCATGATATTGGATTTGGCAATGAATTCTTGAATATGACATCAAAAGCCCAAAGGACAAAGGCAAAGATAGATAAATGGGACTATATTAAACTTAAAAACTTCTGAAATCACAGTAGCCAAGAGGTGGAAGTAATCTAAATGTCAAGCAACATATGGGTGGATAAGAAAAGTATATACAAATACAATGGAACTACTCATCCTTAGAAAAGAAGGAAATCTGTCATATGCTAGAGTATGGATGAACCTTGATAACATTATGCTGAGTGAAATGAGCCAGCCACAAAAGGAAAAGCGCTACATGATTCCACTTATATGAAGTCAAAAGCCAGCTGTGATCCTGTGATTCTATTATAACCAATTAAGCATTAATAGTACAAAGTACTTTTTACTGAACTCTTTCAAATTTCTTTCACTTTCCAACCTACTTTTACAATTCAACTTTTCAGTATTACAATGAATGTCTTTTATTAATATTTGTGTTTTAATATTATCCTTTCTAAGAGTATATGGTAAATCCTATCTTTGCCTTCCTATCTAACATTCTTTATTCATTCAACAAATAATCAATGAGTAAATACTGAGCTAGACACTGTCCTAGGAACTGAGGATAGCCCATAGTCAAGACATAAAACTCCTATTTTCTTTCATAGACTTTAAATCATAGTGAGTTAAACAGACAGAAAACAAGTAAACTAATCATAAATCAGTTATTTTGATAGTGACAAGGACCATGATGGGAATAAACTTAGATACTGAGATAAAGAGTGAATATGGTGTGAGGATAGGAGCCTTCCTTGGGTACTGTGGTTCACTCCCCTATAGCCATTATACCCTAGATAGTTAATACAGCCTTGACTGTAATTATTTTTGAATATCCAGACAGTCCAATTACATCTAATGGTTAATGAAGAAAAATATGTATAGTATTGAATTCCCAGAAAAAGAGATATTGGGATGAAAAAAATTTGAAGAAATTTTGGCCAAGAATTTTCCCAAACTGATGAAAGACATCAAATCACAGATCTAAGTGAGTCATCGAACACCAAAAATCATAAATATAAAAGCTCTATCTTGACATGTCATTATCAAACTGCTAAGTAGTCAGTGAAGAACAAAATCTTAAGAGCAGACAGATAAAGTCACATTATATAAAGAAGGAAAATGATGACTGATTTATCATAAGAAATAACAGAGGCTAGGAAACCATGATGCAAGATTTTTAAAGAACTGAAATATTTTGACCACAGTGAAGCTGCCTTAATTTTTCTAGATAAAAGGACCAGGCAAAGATAATGTGTTTCTAGAATATTTAATTAGCTGCTTATTCTAATTGCTTAAGATAGAACCCTCTCTATCCTTGTGCCCTGGGCATTCCATGATATGTTGCATGTGTAGAACCATTCCCATTCTTATATATACCATGCACACAATCTACCCCAGAACCTTGTCTTCTCTGCTAATGTCTTGCTCTGAAAGATTATTTCTGTTTTATGTTTGTTTTTGTTGTTGTTGTTTTGTTTTGTTTTTGTTGTTGTTGCCAGGCGGCCCCTAACTGTACAGATTGGGGGCTCCGCCCCAGGAGCATCTAGGGCCCTGCATATGGGGAGCTGCGGCAGTTACTGCGGGAGATGACTCCAGAATTGGAGAGCTGGCCACCGCCACTGTTGTTATTCCTCCTGGTGTCACCTTGTACTTGGGACTGAGCAGGGGCATCATAGGACTGAGCCCTGCATCTGGCAGGGGGTGAGGCAGCTCCCCCAGGTGCTCACACTTGAGAATCAGCACAGCAGGCCCCTCCCCGAGAAGACTAGCTAGAAGGGCAGGGGAAAAGCAAGTTATTGAACAAACAGCACTGGAAAATTCCAAGGGAAGTCAAGGGATTTACAGTATATAGAATCAGAGGATACTCCCCCCTGTTTTTTGTTTTGTTTGTTCCCTCCACACCGGCCTTTTTTTTTTTTTTTTTTTTTTTTCTCTCTTTTTCTCCTTTATCCAGTACAACTTGTTTTTGGCCACTCTGCACTGAGCAAAACGACTAGAAGGTAAAACTCACCACAAAAGAAAGAATCAGAAACAGTCCTCTCTCCCATAGAGTTACAAAATTTGGATTACGATTCAAAGTCAGAAAGCCAATTCAGAAGCACAATTATAAAGCTACTGGTGGCTCTAAAAAAAAGCATAAAGGATTTAAGAAACTTCATGACTGCAGAATTTAGATCTAATCAGGCCAAAATTAAAAATAAAATGAGATGCAATCCAAACCGGAGGTCCTAATGACGAGGGTTAACGAGGTAGAAGAACCGGTGAGCGACACAGAGATGGCAAGGAAGGAAACTTAGGAAAAAAGAGAAAAACAATGAAAAGATCATGATGATAGGATAAGGGAAATAAATGACAGCCTCAAAAAGAAAAAATCTACATTTAATTGGGGTTCCAGAGGGCACCGAAAGGGACAGAGGTCCAGAATATGTATTTGAACAAATCATAGCTGAGAACTTCCCTAACTTGGGAAGGGAAACAGGCATTCAGATCGAGGAGATAGAGACATCCCCGCCTAAAATCAACAAAAACCACTCAACACCCTGACATTTAATAGGGAATCTTGCAAATTCCAAAGATAAAGAGAGGATCCCTAAAGCAGAAAGAGACAAGAAATCTCTAATCTTTATGGGGAGAAGTATTAGGATAACAGCAGACCTCTCCACAGAGACCTGGCAGGCCAGAAAGGGCTGGCAGGATATATTCAGGGTCCTAAATGAGAAGAACCTGCAGCCAAGAATATTCTATCCAGCAAGGCTCTCATTCAGAATAGAAGGAGAGATAAAGAGCTTACAAGATAGGCAGAAACTGAAAAAATATGTGACCACCAAATCAGCTCTGCAAGAAATATTAAGGGGGACTCTGTAAAAGAAAGAGGAAGTCCAAGGAAACAATCCACAAAAACAGGGACTGAATAGGTATCATGATGACACTAAATTCATATCTTTCAATAGTAATTCTGAAAATGAATGGGCTTAATGACCCCATTAAAAGGCACAGGGTTTCAGACTGGATAAAAAAGGAAGACCCATCTATTTGCTGTCTACAAGAGACTCATTTTAGATGTAAAGACACCTACAGCCGGAAAATAAAAGGCTGGAGAACCATTTGCATTCAAAGGTCCTGGAAAGAAAGCAGGGGTAGCCATCCTTATATCAGATACATTAAAGTTTATCCCAAAGACTGTGATAAGATTTGAAGAGGGACACTATATCATACTTAAAGGATCTATCCAACAAGAGGACCTAACAATCATGAATATGAATATTTATGCCCCAAATGTGGGAGCTGCCAAGTATCGCCATCAATTAATAACCAAAGTTAAGACATACTTAGGTAATTATACACTTATACTTGGTGACTTGAACACAGTGCTTTCTATTATAGACAGATCTTCTAAGCATAACATCTCCAAAGAAACAAGAGCTTTAAATGATACACTGGACCAGATGGATTCCACAGATATTTACAGAACTTACATCCAAATGCAACTGAATACATATTCTTCTCAAGTGCACATGGAACTTTCTCCAGAATAGACCACAAACTGGCTCACAAATCAGGTCTTAACCGATACCAAAAGATTGGGATCGTCCCCTGCATATTTTCAGACCATAATGCTTTGAAACTAGAACTAAATCACAAGAAGAAGTTTGGAAGGATATCAAACATGGGGAGGTTAAGGACCATGCTGCTAAAAGATGAAAGGGTCAAACAGGAAATTAGGGAAGAATTAAAAAGATTCATGGAAACTAATGAGAATGAAGATACAACTGTTCAAAATCTTTGGGGTACAGCAAAAGCAGTCCTGAGGGGGAAATACATCGCAATACAAGCATCCATCCAAAAACTGAAAAGAACTCAAATACACAAGCTAACCTTGCACCTAAAGGAGCTGGAGAAAAAACAGCAAATAGATCCTACACCCAGCAGAAGAAGAGAATTAATAAAGATTTGAGCAGAACTCAATGAAATAGAGATCAGAAGAACTGTGGAACAGATCAACAAAACCAGGAGTTGGTTCTTTGAAAGAATTAGTAAGAAGATAGATAAACCATTAGCCAGCCTTATTAAAAAGAAGAGAGAAAGGACTCAAATTAATAAATTCATGAATGATAAAGGAGAGATCACCACCAATACCAAGGAACAGAACCTGAACTGGCCGATAACCAGGGAGGAAATTGAAGCAGTCATCAAAAACCTCCCAAGACACAAGAGTCCTGAGCCAGATGGCTTCCCAGGGGAATTCTATCAAACGTTTAAAGAAGAAACCATACCTATTCTACTAAAGCTGTTCAGAAAGATAGAAAGAGATGGAGTACTTCCAACATTCATTCTATGAGACCAGCATCACCTTAATTCCAAAACCAAAGACCCCACCCAAAAGGAGAATTACAGACCAATATCCCTGATGAACACAGATGTAATAATTCTCAACAAGATACTAGCCAATAGGTTCCAATGATACATTAAGAAGATTATTCAGCATGACCAATTGGGATTTATCCTCGGGATGCAAGGTTGGTTCAACACTCATAAAGAAATCAACGTGATAGATCACATCAACAAGAGAAAGAACAAGAACCCCATGATCCTCTCAATAGATGCAGAGAAAGCATTTGACAAAATACAGCATCCATTCCTGATCAAAACTCTTCAGAGTGTAGGGATAGAGGGAACATTCCTCAGCATCTTAAAAGCCATCTATGAGAAGCACACAGCAAATATCATTCTCAATGGGAAAAACTGGGAGCCTTTCCCCTAAGATCAGGAACAAGACAGGGATGTCCACTCTCAGCACTGCTATTCAACATATTACT
The DNA here is from genome assembly GCF_003254725.2 of Canis lupus dingo. Taxonomy (NCBI): domain Eukaryota; kingdom Metazoa; phylum Chordata; class Mammalia; order Carnivora; family Canidae; genus Canis; species Canis lupus. Next base: position 33,508,367 of record NC_064245.1, read on the forward strand.
AGAAGTCCAAGCCTCAGCAATCAGGCAACAAAAAGAAAGAAAAGGCATTCAAATTAGCAAAGAAGAAATCAAACTCTCCCTCTTCGCAGATGACATGCTACTGTACATAGAAAACCCAAAAGACTCCACCCCAAGATTGCTAGAACTCATATAGCAATTTGGCAGTATGGCAGGATACAAAATCAATGCCCAGAAATCAGTGGCATTTCTCTATACTAACAATGAGACTGAAGGCAGAGAAATTAAGGAGTCAATCCCAAGTACAATTGCACCCAAAAGCATAGGATACCTAGGAACAAACCTAACCAAAGAGGTAAAGGATCTATATCCTAAAAACTACAGAACACTTCTGAAAGAAATTGAGGAAGACACAAAGAGATGGAAAAGTATTCCATGCTCATGGAGTGGAAGAATTCATATTGTGAAAATATCTATGCTACCCAGGGCAATTTACACATTCAATGCAATCCCTATCAAAATACCACGGGCTTTCTTCAGAGAAATGGAACAAATAATCGTACGATTTGTATGGAATCAGAAAAGACCCCGAATAGCCAGAGGAATATTGAAAACAAACAAACAAACAAAAAAAAAAAAAAAAACAGAGCTGGGGCATCACAATACCGGATTTTAAGTTGTACTACAAAGCTGTGATCATCAAGACAGTGTCATACTGGCACAAAAACAGACACATAGATCAATGGAATAGAATAGAGAACCCAGAAATGAGCTGTTAACTCTATGGTCAACTAACATTCAATAAAGCAGGAAAGATTATCAGAGTATCCACTGGAAAAAGGATAGTCTCTTAAGTAAATGGTCCTGGGAAAATTGGACAGGCACCTGCAGATGAATGAAACTAGACCACTCTCTTGCACCATACACAAAGATAAACTCAAAATGGATGAAGGATCTAAATGTGAGACAAGATTCCATCAAAATCCTAGAGGGGAGCACAGGCAACACCCTCTTTAAACTTGGCCACAGCAACTTCTTGCAAGATACATCTATGAAGGCAAGGGAAACAAAAGCAAAAATGAACTACTGGGACTTCATCAAGATAAAAAGCTTCTGCACAGCTAAAGAAACAGTCAACAAAACTAAAAGACAACCTACAGAATGGTAGAAGATATTTGCAAATGACATATCAGATAAAGGGCTAGCTAGTACCCAAGATCTATAAAGAACTTATTAAACTCAGCAGCAAAGAAACAAACAATCCAATCATGAAGTGGGTAAGACATGAACAGAAATTTGACCAAAGAAGACCTACACATGGCCAACAAGTACATGAGAAAATGCTCCGCATCACTTGCTATCAGGGAAACACAAATCAAAACCACAATGAGATACCACCTCACACCAGTGAGAATGGGGAAAATTCACAAGACAGGAAACAACAAATGTTGGAGAGGATGTGGAGAAAGGGGAATCCTTTTGCACTGTTGGTGGAGACGTAAACTGGTGCAGCCACTCTGGAAAACTGTGTGGAGGTTCCTCAAAGAGTTGAAAATAGATCTGCCCTATGACCCAGCAATTGCACTACTGGGGATTTACCCCAACGATGCAGATGCGGTGAAATGCCAGGACTCCTGCACCTCTATGTTTATAGCAGCATTGTTCACAGTAGCTAAACTGTGGAAGGTGCCTCGGTGTCCATTGAAAGATGAATGCATAAAGAAGATGCAGTATAAGGTATACAACGGAATATTACTCAGCCATTAGAACGACAAATACCCACCATTTGCTTCAAAGTGGATGGAACTGGAGGGTATTATGCTGAGTGAAGTAAGTCAATTGGAGAAGGACAAACACTATATGGTCTCATTCATTTGGAATATAAAAGATAGTGAAAGGGAATAAAGGGGAAAGGAGAGAAAATGAGTGGGAAATATCAGTGAGGGTGATAGACAATGAGAGACACCTCACTCTGGGAAAGGAACAAGGGGTGAACAAGGTGGTTGGGGTTACTGTGTGATGGGCACTGAGGGAGGCACTTGATGGGATGAGCACTGGGTGTTATGCTATATGTTGGCAAATTGAACATCAATAAGAAAATATTTAAAAAGTAAAATAAAATCCAAATCATACAAAGTATGTTCACTCACCACAATGCATTTTAATCAGAAATCAATAACAGAAAGAAAAACTGGAAAAATCTCAAGTATTTGGGAAATGATTATCAGACACCTAAATGAGCACTTTGCATGGGTGAAAGAAGAAATGAAAAAGGAAATTAGTAGGGTCTTTTGAATTGAATGTAAATGAAATAAAAAAAACTGAAATCTGTGGAATGCTACTATAGTATTGCTTAGTAAGAATTTGTAGCACTATACACTAAATTAGATAAGAAGGTCTCAAATCTATGACTTCATCTTCCACTTTAAGAAACTAAAAATAAAGCAAATGAAACCCAAAGCAAGCCGCAGAATGGTATTATACAGATCTAAGTTAAAATCAGTGAACTAGAAAACAGAAAAATAATATGGTTGGGCCCTGATCTCTGTATTTTAAAGAGATCCTCAGGTAATTCTGATATAAAGCCACATTTATAAACTTTTGGACAGACTTCTTTTGGAATCTCTTCAAGCCATGATATTCTATGAAACTATGATTTTCACATCTGCATTTGTCCCTCAAAAGTGAGTTAGTAGGATAAACAACCTAATCGATATGAGCACAGTAATACTTTATAAAAGGATCTGTAAGATATTTTTGATCAGGATGTTAATTACATACTGATGAAATGCTGACAGCTGAACAGAAATCTCCATATAAGGCAAAGCTTTTATGACAGTGGAGCTGCCTGCAAGTTCTATTTCACTACTGATAAGCCAGGCCAACACAGTGTGTAGGTCTAGGAACACAGTGGATGGAAGGCAGATGACATGTTCTGTCCTCTCTTTATGTGTCAGGTGTTTTAATCTACAATTCTTACAACAAGACTTGGATATATTTTTAATTATCTCATGTAGAGATAGTACCTACCAGTCAGTGACATTGTTTCTTGCAGGGAATCTGCTGGCAACTGGTGGAAGAACCCTTATTTGAGTCCATTTCTTTTCTCACTCAAACCCTCTCTAAAGCCACATAAAACTATTTTGCTCAGTTTCTGCAGTGGTAATGAATAAACATAAGAAACAGATCACTTGTTATTCTATAAACTGAACTGCATATTCAAATCAAGTCCAGACATTAGATTATTCCTAAGGACATGTGATCAGAGTTATTTACCAAATTACATGTTAAAAAGTACTTATACATTGAGATCTCATTATATGTCTCCTACAAGAAAAAATTATAGCCTAGTAAAAAATCATTTTAATGAACCAAACCACGGGCATATATTCTAATATAGCCTTGCCTTACACAGGCCTTAGGTAAAATGTGCCATGGTGAAATCCTAAGTGCGAAGGTATATGTGTCAAAGGGATCACTGCCCAAAATGGCAGGGATTATGTGGGGAAGCTGAGGTCTTAACCCAGTATCCCTTGGATGCTTTATTAGTCTCCCACAGAGATGACAGGTATAATTTCTCCACAAAATTTGTTCTACACCTCCCTATGCATTTGAATTAATTTGTGAGAGAATCAGTTAACTAAGTCTACAGTAATCCTTTTACTTTGAGCAGAACAATTAAGAATGTCTGTTTCCTCTCCTCCTACATCTGTTCTGAGAATGGAGTGAATACATTTGAATTATTTTCTGGATATACAGTAATTGTTGGAAAATGACAACTCACCCATCTGTATAGTAGGCTGTAGTTTTTAAGTGAAGACTAACCAAGTTAACCTAAATGTACAGTTGAGACATTCATCTGATGTGCATTAAGACAGGAAAAGATAGTTAGAAAGGTCATTGGAAAATCAGTGCTCAACTGAGGCACTTACATTGTGATCCATCAAGTTGCTGTGCTTTAGAGACCCCAAAATATCACACACCACACACCCTCCCTTCAACTCTCTCTTCCTCTGGCATACAAGCACCTACAATACAACACTTGTGTTTCATTCCTTTGGATTAAAACCTTATGTCTTTTAATTTTTCTTAAAATATAAAAAAAATCAGGATGAGGGACAGTTGTATACATCCATTTTAATCATATCTCAATACTTTAGATTGTACAGTCCTTCACACATTTCAAAATTCTCTCGAATTCTGTGATCCAGCTAAAATGCTCAAAACTCTATGGCAGGGCCTGGCAGGAGTTGTCACATTTATACACATCAGGAATTAGCTCAGAAACATAGGAGAGTTTTCTCTACCTTTCCACTGGCTACTTTGGGCCTCTCTCAGAGACATCACATCTGTGACCAACAGTCGTTAAGCATTCTTTTTATAGTTCTTTGTTACTCGACTATCCTCAAAAGTTTGCACTGAAAGATATTAAAAAGCAACATGATAAAGTGTGCTTTAAAAATTATACTTCAAAGCCCACTTGTTACGTCGTTTAGTTGTTTAACATTCATTATCCGCAACAAAACTAACTCCTGACTTTCTGGGGTCATATTCCCACTATTTTGTCATTGTCTCTCTCCCTTTCCTCATAGATGAAGAAGTGACCTAGAATGTGACCTAGAATGGGCAGGAGGTCCTCATATTGCACCCAGCAAGGAATTGGCTGGGTCACTTCAATACTCTTGAATCAGTGTCCATCTGCCATGGCCAGCTCTGGGAAGTGTGAAGAAAAGAAGCTTAAGTGGCAACTCCTCCAAGGAGGTATCCCCACTGAGGAGAAGGCTGAGATTCCTCTGCCTTCTGCCAGGAAGTTACAGCAGTGTCAAAGCTCACTTTATCACTCAGGCAACCAGCTTCTTTTCATGCTGGATGCTCATCATTCCACATTTAGAAGAAGTTTTAACTAAACTAGGAGTATAAGCTTTAGAAAAGCCTGGAAAAGAAGTCCAGATATGCAATCACCTGAAGAAGAGGAATGGAAAATTAATCCCCCTTGTCATGGATATAGCCAAGACAAGGTTATACAGATGTTCTGTCTAAATTAAATGAGTCCATGAGTCATTTCTATCCATTGGAGATATGTTCAGTGTTCATTCACCTTTAAAAGCCAACCAATAACCTTTTATTTTTCCCAAAACTAACTGTATTTGGTATAAGGTATCCAGATTATGGACAGGAAATTTGTATTCTGAAATACTCTATTTTCAGGAGAGTGGTTCAAATTTCTTGAAACCCTGAAGGGAGAGAAATTCACTCAGGTTCATTTCCTTTCCTTTTCACAATTCTCTTATAGAAAGTTTATCCTCCTCCAACCTTTTCTAGCTCACCTGACAAGATCTGTTCCTGAGATAAATGATACCCTGAATAACCCTGAACTAGTAAAGGACATAGGTGAAGTATTACTTAGAATGATGGATAGTTAAAGATGGGGAACTAAAACAGACACATCCGTAATTTAGAAGTTAGTTGAGGGGAGATAATAGCTGGAAAAATAGCGAGTATTTTTAAAACATAATGATCACAATTTATATTAAGAAAACCAAGTAGAGTATTCCGTGGGGATATATCACTGCTATGTGACATAAATGAGTCTGTTGGATTCCATCTATTTAATGTGGACAATAACAGTGATGAGCCATTTTATTTATTTCCTGATGTTGGATCTTTGTGGATGCAGTTCGACTATGTATATTGGGAGATGCCAATGTAAACTGATGCATCTATAGTTAGAAACTGGGAACTGTGTCCTGGGGTGGGACTCAGAAGATCAATTCCCAGCTGCAGAACTGTGGAAAGCACACAAAAGTGTTATAGAAGCTGTTTCATGGCTGCACCACATTGCATCACCGTCAAAATGTGCTACTCCTATTGTACAGATGAGAAACCAATGCTAGAAGAAACTCTGGGAAGACACTTGACCCATTCGGGCAGGGAGGTGAGCAGGGGTGCAGATCATGGAAGAGGGCTTCTCATAGGAGGTAAGAGAGTCAGGTGCTGGAATGAGAGCCGTGCAAATAGCAAGGATCCAGGAAAGTAGGAGGTTTGGTGTACTCAAAGCATATAATTTGTGAGGTGTGGAGTGGCAGGAAGTGAAAGCAGAGCAGTAGGTAAGGGCCAGATAGTGGCTTACTGCTTTCCATCATTCTAAGGGCTTGGAATTTATCCTAGGATTAAAGTGGAGTTTTCAAGGAATTTAAACTAAAGAGTGCCTTAAACACACTTGCCTTACTCCAAAGTGGAAATCTCAATAATCCCAATATTGACTCCTACATGCTTGTCTTCAGAGACCCTTTCCCCTTCACTCTCCTTCAGAAAAGCCCAAGCGTCTGCCTTGCTCCCCACAGGTTCATGATCCAGGGTGTGGTGCAGAGTGAAAGCACAGTAAATAGAGGCTGCCTGAGAGAGGGAGGGAGAGTAACAGGAGAGGTAACAAATAAACTGGTAATTATAGTAAATTAATCATAAATCCATATATAACACTGTTATGTGACAAAAGTTGATTGTGCCTTGAAGAAGAGGCATGATAGTTTAACAGGCTACAAGAGAAAAAAGTAATGAAAAAAAGAAATTCAGATTTTTATAAGAAATTGTCCTTGGGGCAGCCCAGGTGGCTCAGCAGTTTAGAGCTGCCTTCAGCCCAGGGGCCTGATCCTGGAGACATGGTATCAAGTCCCACATCAGGCTCCCTGCATGGAGCCTGCTTCTCCCTCTACCTGTGTTTCTGCCTCTCTCTCTCTCTCTCTCTCTCTCTCTCTCCCCCTGTCTCTCTCATGAATAAATAAATAAAATCTTTAAAAAGAAAAAAGAAATTGTCCTTTATTATTTTTTTTAAAGAAATTGTCCTTTAAAGCAGAATCCTCTAAACCATGAAAGAAAATGGTGTCTAATTCTGTATTCTTGGGCAGTTACTTGGTTTGAACATCAGTGAGTTGCTGGGTTCCGCCACTCAGACATTATTTAGCATTTAAATGAGACGGGAAGAAGAATCCTAAAATGTGCCAGGAATCCTGCAGGCTTTCATCAGGTCACTTTGCTGCACCAGGATCATGACAATGTGTATGGTGGAACCGTAAAATCATGAAATAAAAGAAGAGCATCCTGTTTTATGGTTTTATATTTAGCTGTTTCTTAAATCTCTTTCACTCAAAAACCACAGAGCCCTTCTGATAACATGAAGCTTTAGAAGAGTTGCCATTTAAAAAAATATTCTCTCTTAGTGTGTATTACACTTTCACAATTCCTTACATACATAACGGAAAAATAAAAATCTTAGAATTGTGAATTCTGCTTGCTTGTTCCACATGACAAAGCCTTAGTACATCCCCTTCTGAGTGTTTTGTTCTGGGCATGTGTTAAGAGGGATTCCGTGTTTTTGAATAGAATTGGCTGGCATTTTCTACAACTAGTATGGTGGCTAAGTGATCCAGCTATCTTCAGAGATCTGGGTGGGAAGCTTAGCTCACCCACTTTCTACCAATTTCCAATTTTCCACCTCAGAGGACAACTTTGGTACTGAATAGTACCATAGATGGAAGGTGCAGTGCTATATTATACCACAGGATATGCGAAAGACTAAAGTCATCTACAAGGTAAGAAACAAATCTTATTTATCTTTGTTCTAGGGTCAAGCACAGTGTCTGACAATTAATGAAATTAGCAACATCTTTTCAATCTTCTCTTTCTATATAAATGCAGAATTCCTGCACACTCTTCACACTGGAGAGACCCTTTGTATAACTATGAAGGGGGAGATGTAGTGACGATTGAATTTGTGAACCTTGTGCCATGGTAATTTAAATGTATTGCTTATTAAATAAATATCTTAAAGCTGGAAGTAATTTGGTTCCCTTCCTTTATTATTTGGAAAAGGCAACAGAAACATGTAAAGATGACATGACTGGTCCAAAAATGCACTGGACAGGCATGTCCAAACTTCTGCATACTGCACCACAAGGGTCTTGATGTTCTATGCCTATTGGAACCAGTTTAGTTCTATGTCTTACTACTGATAAATTGGACACCTGAGCCTCAAATTTGGAAGAACAAAGGAACAAGGTGGCTGGGGTAGCGTGAGAGTTAGTAAGCTGCTGGGCTCTGTTTGGAACTAAGCCCCATGGAGAAGAAGAAATAAACTAAAGCTTAGGTTCATCCTATGAAAAAATATGTTGGCCACAATCCCCATGGTCTCTGATCATCATCAAGAATATGGTACAGGCTTGTACCAACAACTGTATGCATTTCTCCCCTGGCCAATCACACTGTTCTTGTCTTGGTCTTGAGAATCTACTCTTTAATCTATCTATTGTTAACCTATCAAAACAATTGATAGAAAAACTAGATAGGAAATCAGCAAAGCTGTAGAAGAACTCAACAATACCATTAAACAACAGGATCCAATCCATTCAATAACAGTAAAATAGATTCTTTTCAAGTGCCCATGGAACATTCACCAAAATAGACCATATTCTGGATCATAACAAGTCCAAATGAATTAAACTTATATAAAATATATTCTCTGATTATAATGGGACCAAACTAGAAATGAGTAACAGATAACATGAAAACTTCCAAACACCTGGAAACTAAAAACACACTTGTAAATAATCTGAGTTAAGAAAATCAATCTCAAGGGAAATAAATACATTGAACTTGATAAAAAAGAAAATTAAATATACCAAAATCTGTGAGATAACAGTTAAAGCAGTACATAGAAGATAATTTAAAGCACTACTGCTTATATTAGAATAGTCTCATGTCAAGAAACTAAACATTGCCTCAAAAAAGAAGAGCAAAATAAACCCAAAGTAAGCAGGAAAAAAAAAAAAAACAAATAATAAAAGCAAAAGCAAAATTTAATGAAGTTGAAAACAGAAAACAATAGAGATAAACAATAAAACAAAAAGGTAGTTCTTCAAAAAGGTCAAACAAACCTCTAGCAAGATGACAAAGAAAAAAGAAAGATGACACAAATTACTAACATCCTAAATGAAGCAGGGGATCTATTATAGGGCATAAAGATTTTAAAGGACTATAAGGGAATACCACGAACAAGTCTACATATATAAATTGGCGGGGGTTTTTTATTTTTTATTTTTTTAAAGATTTTATTTATTTATTCATGAAACACACACACACACACAGAGGCAGAGACACAGGCAGAGAGAGAAGCAGGCTCCATGCAAGGAGCCTGATGTGGGACTCGATCCAGGGTCTCCAGGATCAGGCCCTGGGCCAAAGGCAGCACTGAGCCACCCGGGCTGCCCAGCATTTTAAAAGAAATGGACCAATTTCTTAAAAAGCATAAGCTATTACAACTTACCTAATATAAGATTGATAAGTCGAAGAGATTTATGTATATTAAGGAAATTAAATTATAATAATAAAACTTCAGAAAAGAAATCTCCTGACCCAGAGAATATTGCTGGAGAATTCTTTTTTTTTTTTTTAATTTTTTTTTAAATTTTTTATTTATTTATGATAGTCACAGAGAGAGAGAGAGAGGCAGAGACACAGGCAGAGGGAGAAGCAGGCTCCATGCACCGGGAGCCTGACGTGGGATTCGATCCCGGGTCTCCAGGATCGCGCCCTGGGCCAAAGGCAGGCGCTAAACCACTGCGCCACCCAGGGATCCCTGCTGGAGAATTCTATGAAATATTAAAGTTAACACAGACTTTTATGCAATTTTTTCCAGAAAACAGAAGATCAAGGGATACTTCTAACTTATTTTATGAAGCTAGCATTACCTGGTACCAAAACCAAACAGACTGTCAAAAAAAAAAAAAAAAAGGAAAGAAAGAAAGAAAGAAAGAAAGAAAGAAAGAAAGAAAGAAAGAAAGAAAGAAAGGAAAGAAAGAAAGAAAGAAAGAAAGAAAGAAAGAAAGAAAGAAAGAAGGAAACAAAACTGCAGAGCAATGTTCCTCATGAATAGAGGTAAACATCCTTAACAAAATATTGGCAAAAAGAATTCAGCAATATATAAAAAGAGGTTTTTAAAAAAGAGTATTATCAAACACATAACTATGTGGGGCTTATTCTAGGGATGCAAGACTGGCTCAGTATTTGAAAATCACTCAACCTAATCCACCACATTAACTGGCTAAAAAAAAAAAAAAAAAAAAAAAATCACATGATCTCATCTATTGATGCAGAAAAAAAGCACTTGACAAAATCCAACAGCCATTCATGATTAAAAAAAATAAAATAAAACTTTCAGAAAATCAGAAATAGAGGGAACTCTCCCAATTTGATAAAGAATTGTACAAATATATAGTTACCATTACACTTAATAGTGAAAGACTGACTGTCCTCCCTCTAATATCTGGAACAAAGCAAGATGTCCATTCACACCACTGCTATTCAACACAGTCTTGGAAATTCCAGCCAGTGAAGTAAGGCAATAAAATGAAAGACATACAGATTAGAAAGCAAGAAATATAACTTCCTATGTGACATGATGGTGTACACAGAAAATCCCAAGGAACCTATCAAAAAACAAACACATAAAAATTCCCAAAACTAGTGAATTTCAGCAAGTCAGAGGACACAAAATCAACATACAAAAATCAACTGTATTACTGTATATCAATGAAGACAGGTATAAAGACATTTTAAAATACAGTACCATCTGTAGTCACTCCCAAAATGTGAAATACTTAGCTGTAAATCTAAAAAATATATTCAGAACTTGTATACTAAAAACTGTAAAACACTGGATGTAAGAAATTGAAGCAGATTCAAAATGGAAAGGCATACCACATATGTGGATTTGAATACTCAACATAGTACAGATGTTATTTTTCCCAAACTAATAGAGACTTACCAGAAGAGTTTTTCTAGATATAGACAAGATAATCCTAAAATTAATATGGAAAGCAAATGGCTTATAAGAGTTAAAATAAGTTCTAAAAAGCTGTTGAACTAATCTACCCAATGCCCAATTTCAAGATTTATTACATAACTATAGTAATCAAGACTGTGGATATTGACGTAGTGATAGACATACAGATAAAAAGAACAAAATAGAGAACACAGAATATATATATACAGTGATAGAAGATCCAGATATCCATAGAGGAAAAAATGGTGGAGAGAACTTACCTCACTGATTTTATATAAAGACAGATAATTAGTTAAATGTAAAATATAAATTATAAAATTTTTAGAGGAAAACAAAGGAGAAAATCTTCAGGAACTAGTGCTTCATGAAGAGTTCTTAGTCATTACTCCAAAAGCATGTTCTATAAAAGTTTAAAAATCAATAAATTGAACTTCATCAATATTAAAACCTTTTTCTCTGTGAAAGATCTTGTTACAAGGATAAAAAAACAAGCTCCATACTGAGAGAAAAACATCTGTAAATTACATCTGGTAAAGGAATCACACCTAGAAAGAACTCAATAATTCAACAGAAAAAATGAAACAAAATAATCCAATTTTTAAAGGGTAACTAATATGAAAAGATATTTCAATAAAAAGGATATAGTGCAGGCAAATAAGCACATTAAAAAAGTTCAATATCTGGGGCAGCCCGGGTGGCTTAGCGATTTAGTGCTGCCTTCAGCCCAGGGCCTGATCCTGGAGGCCCGGGATCGAGTCCCACATCAGGCTCCCTGCATAGAGCCTGCTTCTCCCTCTGCCCGTGGCTCTGCCTCTCTCTCTCTCTCTGTGTGTCTCTCATGAATAAATAAATAAAATCTTTTAAAAAAAAAAGTCTGATATCTTTAACCAACAGGAAAATGCAAATCAAAACACAATGAAATATCAACCTATTAGATTTATACCTATTAGAGTAGCTAAAATGAAACACAGTAACAATACTCATTGCTGGTGAAGACAGAGAAACAGGATCTTTCATACATTTCTGGTGGGAATATAAAAACTCAACATTCATCATACAACCTAGTAATCATACACCTGGGCATTCATCCTAGAAAATAAAATCTTGGGCAGCCCCGGTGGGGCAGCGGTTTAGCGCCGCCTGCAGCCCAGGGCGTGATCCTGGAGACCCTGGCTTGAGTCCCGCCTCAGGCTCTCTGCATGGAGCCTGCTTCTCCCTCAGCCTGTGTCTCTGCCTCTCTCTCTCTCTCTCTCTCTCTCTCTGCATCTCTATGAATAAAAAAATAAAATCTTAAAAAAAAAAAGAAAAGAAAATCTTATTTCCACACAAAGCCTGTATACAAATGCACATAGTCATCTTATTTGTAATAAACAAAAACTGGAAGCAACAAAAATGTTCTTCAATAGGTGAATGGATAAACTAACTAGTATATTCCTGCCATGAAGATTACTTAGCAATGAGAAAGGACAAGCTCTTATTAATATACACAAGAACTTGAATGGATCTCCAAATCACTTTGCTCAGGGGAGAAAAGCCAATCTCCAAAGGTCACATACTGAATAAGTGCATGTATGTGACATTCTAAAGATGACAAAAAATACAGAAATAACAAATAGTGGCTGACAGGGGTTACGAATTTTGGAGGAGGGAGGTGGGTGTGACTATAAAGAGGCAGCAGGAGGGGTATCTTTATGATGATGGAACAGTTCTGTATCTACACATGATAAGATGACATGAAACCATGCACACACAAGGTACCAATGCCAATTTCCCAGTTTTGATATCTTACTACACTCTAATTGTGTGACACTGTACCATCTTTGCAACTTCCTGTGAATTAATAATCATTTAAAATAAAAACTTTAGGGATCCCTGGGTCCCTAAAGGCGCAGCGGTTTGGCGCCTGCCTTTGGCCCAGGGCGCGATCCTGGAGACCCGGGATCGAGTCCCACATCGCGCTCCCGGTGCATGGAGCCTGCTTCTCCCTCTGCCTGTGTCTCTGCCTCTCTCTCTCTCTGTGACTATCATAAATTAAAAAAAAATAAAAATAAATAAATAAAATAAAATAAAAACTTTAAAAATATATCATCACAGTATATTTTCTATTGGAATCACAAACATTGACACTCACTTCCAATATCTGGCCTCAGCTTTTTATCATATTCTCTCAGCAACTTGTTGAGAATAAGAGTCACATCGGTGTCTTGGGATTTTGGTGCTAAGACCCACTTTTGGTTTGATGATGAATCTTCATATTCATCCTCTTCCACTTTTCTGGACCTGTAATTATGGCACAAAATATTAGTTGTAGTAATGGCTCAGGAAGTATCTTAAGCTTGGCCCATGCAAGCACCACTGACATAAGTAGAAGGCCCACATTACTCAAAGCCCAATCAATAGATTACCTCTAAAATGAAAACAAAACAAAACCAAACAAAATTTAGAATGAATCCAATAGGAAGAATGCCACTGCTCTTAATATGTCATTAGGCTTTCATTAAATGTCACAAATTTATTCCTTGTCTCTGTTAAACTATACACACTATGATAAACAAATCAATGCCAGAAGATCAACCAGCAAGTAATCAGTCATGTTTGGATCCACCCTGAGAACCTCTGAAGGTCAAAGCACAAACCTTCCAGATGTTTGTCAGGTGGTGACTGTGGGACCCAGGAAATTTAACAAAATCCCCTATCCCTGGACAAGCAGAGCAGGACTGACTCTATTTTGGGCAGCACCCGCCTTGTGCTAACCTGCTTATTGCTTAGGGCACTGCCCCACCCTAGTCAAATACCAGGGCACACCCTAACCGGAAATCCGGCTCAGTGATAGGCCAGTTCAAATGGATACTTTAGGGTAAAATGTAATTCAATTGGCCACCTGCGTGTGGACCAACATGACTGTACAACTTTCTGCCTATCCCATTGGCCACTGGCCTCTATAACGTTGCTACGCCTCTTAGTCTGGGGTCCAAGTCCCTGCTCCGCTGCGTGGGGTATACTTGGACCCAGGATCGAGCTTGTAAATAAACCCTCGTGTGTTTGCATCGGTGTCGGCTCCTTGGTGGTTTCTCGGATTCGCGATCTTGGGCACAACAGTGACTTTATCATGCTGTTCCACCCCCTACTGCCAAGACCTCATTTTAGTTGAATATAAGAATATTTTTTGCAGAATCACACTCACTGAAATAGCTAAGCTGACTTTTGTGCTTCTTAAGGAGACTAGAATCTTCATTCCAGGTAGACGTGGGACATCATGAGGTGGTCTGCTTGGCCAGCACTTGTGTGGGGACAAGGAACAGAGATGGTGTTGGGTGAACACCCTCTGGCAATTTTATATGCCTCTTACAACACGAATGGATTCATTTCTTACAGAGCAGCTCATACAGACATTAAAAATTAAAATCTTTCTAGGGGCAGCCCCAGTGGCTTAGCGGTTTAGCGCTGCCTTCAGCCCAGGGCCTGATCCTGCAGACCCAGGATCGAGTCCCACATCAGGCTCCCTGCATGGAGCCTGCTTCTCCCTCTGCCTGTGTCTCTGCCTCTCTCTCTGTGTCTCTCATGAATAAATAAATAAAATCTTTTTTTAATAAAATAAAATAAAATCTTTCTAATATGTCTTAATCATTTGGCCCCTCAATAAATGGGTTGAGACGAACGTTTGAGCATCTCTGAGCTTGTCTCTTGCAGCAAGATAGCAGCCTCTCCTGGGTAATACACACTGACAGGAGTACTTGAATGGAGAAGCCTCAAAATGACAAACTAGTTTTCTTAGTGAGTGAGGATGAATCAACAACACAGCCATTTGGGCTTGAAAAGAGGAGAGTCTCCTGCCTTAAAGCAGTATTTCCAGGTGAACTTTCACTTACTAGGGCAAAAAAAAGCTTGTAAAACAACAAACAACTTCCCTATTTCCTTATACTTTGTTAACATAAATGTCTTAGTGACTTTTTTTCTTCACCAAAGAGAACAAAATATAGAATAGAAAACTGTATTGAGGTTTATTTATCCCGTCTTGGTATGAGCTCATTTCTGTTTAGCTTCCTAAACAGGAGCCAAAATGTTAACATCATCGTAGAGCAGTGGTGCTCTGGGACACAAGTTTCTTTAAGTTAATTTTTGGAATTGTCTAAATTATCTATAATGAACATGAAAGAAATAAAGAAACTTTTAAAGTTCATTATCTCCACATTGTTTAAATGCTTACAATCACATGTATAATATAATTACATAATTATCTATAGAGTACAATAATAATATACATGATTTTGTATAATATGTAGTTACATGTAGATGTCATATATTATACATATTATAGTATTTTTTTGAGTGTTAGTTAACTAGCCTTAATCTAGACTATGGCAGTGGCACATACTCTGGTCCTGATTGAATGTGTGTATATATATATATGTATATATATATGTATATATATATACATACATACATATATATAAGATCTTGAAAATGAGTATATAGCATGTGTCTGGCAGACTGGCTTCATTTAAATTTTTCCTAGGCTTATCTTAAACTGTAATTCTATTTCTTAAATATTTATTGGGTAGAAGGTTTAAATTATCCACAGAAACTTTAAATTGTTGTGAGTTTTTATTTGCACTAAACATTCACCATCAATAAAAACTTAAAAATTTGGGACACATTCAAGAAGTGCCATGCTGCGTTTCATTACATGTAAAACTGAACTTATACAAATAACACTATAGAATTTTAAATGTCACTGTAGAATATTTTATCAAAAATATTGTCAGGAATATTAATTTTATCATCTTGGGAAAAAGGGAGTAGATTGAAGCAGGTTTTCTGCAGGACATGGTCAGCTAAAAGCAATCACTGCCTGCAGGACCGGGCAATTCATTCCACAGCAAGACGGAGAGACCAGGGACAGACGGGCAGATCACCTTGGCAGATCACATACAACATTCTCAAGACTTGTTCTAACTGGGCCACAGTGCTTTCCTCTCTCCCTCTTCCGTCTCTGCCTCTTTCTCTCCCTTCTCTGTTCTCTTCCCCTCCCCTACCTTTCTCTCTCATTCCTTTCCCTGGCTCCCCTCCCCCGCCCCAGCACAGGCAGTTCACCAGCACAGACCAGACTATGCTCTCCATGCCCTGTTATTTTCTATTGCCCCGATGGTCACATGTAGAGCGACTGATCACACTAACTCTTTATCAGCTTTCTGTATACACACAGCCTTCGTTTTTGAAAAAGACTGAGCTACTTCAAATGCAGTTATTATAATGAGTCTAATTCTCCCTCTAGTGGTGATGAGAGGGTTTTCCTGAAATTGCATAAGCTTCTTCCTCAGAGGCCAAAGTAGGCGAGAGCAGGAGAGAGGAGAAAGGAAAAGCAACAGCGTCCTCTCCCACCCCTTCAGGAGGTACACGGGGACCTGCAGCGTGGTTGCTGGGGTGGGGTGCACTATGGCAAAGTGTGGTCCGAGATCCTCTTGTTTCCCTAGAGGCCAACACTGAGCTTCCCCCAATCCTAATCTTCTGTCAGTTTGCTGCAGGACTTCAGAGAATGAAGTAGAAGCTTCAGAGTGCTAGTGTCAAACCACCAGCCCCACGGAAAAATCCTCCCTTTGATGAAAACCAAGACTCCTCTCAGAGGACACACTGGAATATGAATAAAATAAGAATGATCTGCTTTTCTAAATTCTAAGTGGGCTATATATAATCATTATGAGTGTTCTGTTATCAGGATTGTTGGATCCTAAACACCATCACTGCAATTAGCTTTTTCTTAAAAACCAATTGGCAATGTATTGTCATTGTCAAATAATTGCTCAACCTTCAGATGTTATTTTCATGTCTTAGACCTTCTCTTCCATTAGAAGAACAAAGACATCTGAAGTATTTTTAAACATTAAAAGGAGCTCCTAAACCTCAGAAACCAGTTAAGTGTCTGCAAGGTATTACCGGGGTCCAGGCATGACTTTGTGTGTTGTAATGCGTAACAAGCTCATTCATGGGTGTCAGAATAGGGTGCTTTTCTCTCCATGGAGTTGCCAAGCCATCACCACAGAGCACAACTGTCAGAACCTTTTCCAGGGATTTTGAACACCAGAAAAGCAATACAGAGTGCAAACGAGGACCTCTCAGCATTAACAATAGTTTGAAAAGACGACACTGCACATCAGATTATTTTGCACATCTGTAAAACCCATTCAAAGAACAAAGACACTTTCAAATGAGAGGCATATAGCTATATGCTTGTTTAAAATTTGGATTTTTTTCAACCGATATGCAACCTCTAATATGAAGGCCAGGGAATGAAGCAAGATACAGAACACATTAAAACCATTACCTCTGCCTAGGTGAAATGGAAGGAGGAAGAATCCTGAGAAATTGTACATGTGTTTGGGAATCCCTAGAAACCCGGCTGCTTCATGTTAGATACTAAGATGTCCTCCTACTAAGCACATAAACTAATGAGGAAAATAGGTAATTTTCCTTGTAGCATGTTAACTAGCTATAAATCTCAATTATATGTAGTTAATTATCTATCTCCGAAATGCAGGTCACTTCATTCAGTTGGTAGCAACAGAAAGGTCATGTAGATGTGACTTCAGATCTAGATTATATACTTCAGACGTCTACATTATACCTATGCCATCTGCTTATCTCTCTGCCTCTAAACAGAGATACATACAGGCAGAATCAACTTCAGAAAGTGCATTTCCATCTCCTTCCCAGCTCTCTCCTTAGGAAGAAACTTGAGTTTAAAGGCCCAAGGAATACTATGCCTGGTTGAGGGAGCTGCCTTGAGTCACCAGTTGACACTGTCTCTGGCATACTGTTTGCCTTTCACACTCTCACCTCTTAGTGGGGATAAATGGTATGGAGGGGAAGGGGTCAGGGCTTTCTTTCTCAAGGCCAAACATCCCTGCCAAAAGTGGGGAGTGAAACTGGAAGTCTTTTTATGTCTTTTAAGATTTGTTATGTGCCTTCCTACTTCACAAATATGAATGGAAATCTAAGACCTGGCATTGCCTGCTGACACTTGCAGGGCTTTCTGCTCCCAGGGAAGCTCTCTAGCTCTCTAGCCTCCAGATCCAGGAAATGAAAAAGAGTGTTTTGGGGAAAAGGGTGTCTCAAGATTCTTGGGATGGGGATGGGGGGAGAGGCATGGAGCTACTCTGATTTCCAAAGTCGGCAGGCTCTGGACAGAGATCTAGTCTAGGAGACAGAGTTAAAGAAACCAAATCCAGAATATCTATTTATATTCACAGCAACAGGAATTAACCCTCTAGTTCCACTGCCCTTCCATCCCCACTAGCCATCTTCATCCCTTCCTGGAGAATTTCTAAGCTCCCATTAGCTGGTTGCAGGTAAGAGTATTTGGGGTAAGATAAGGTCTTACAGTTATCAGGCAAAAGCCTTATTATCAATTTCAACATGTGTGCTTTATGGGGGTAAGTGTGTATGTATGTTCGTGTGTGAAAAGTGGCTCATCTATTAGGGATGCGTGTGTATAGTGTGTGTTTGCAGGACCTGGGGAGGGGAATCCTTTCTGAGAAGTAGGGTTCTTTTCCTTGCTCCAGCCTGCTTCTACCTGCCCCCAGCCTGGATGCTCTTTGCCAGTGTGATCTAAACAAGGCAGCTAGGAAACCACGACTTCTGGGTCTTAGGAAATTCAGAGTGATGGAAATTATACAGAATGTGACCCGGTGTATGCGTGGGGGCCCCTGGAACACTTGTGTTGGGGGGGGGTAAATAGGAGGTAGACACCTTTGGTTCTTTATGACGGTGGTTTTCAAAACCCCTTAAAACAACCCGATCCTAAAAAGCTTCAGGAAAAGCCCATTAATCTCAGAGCCCCCATATTCCCAGTGGCAGGGAAGGCTGCAGCCGCCCAGCCTGGAGAGGTCGATGGCCCTGTGCCGGGGCGAGGGGACAGGTGGGGTGCGGGCCGGCGTCCCCTCTGCTCTCGGCCTGGCCGCAGCGGGCCCTGCGGCAGCCCCGCCGACGGCAGGTGCGCCCGGACTCCGGGCCCGCACGCAGCGCCGCCGCCGTCCGCCTGGCTCGGAGCCCCCGGGGCCGCGGGCCGGGCGCCACTTACCGCGCGTGCACGCCCCACGACAGGCAGAGGAGGAGCAGGAGCTCTGGAGCCATGGTGCGGTGGAGCGCAGGGAGGATGCCCGGGGCCTCGGGCCGGCGCGGCTTCCCCCGGGGCACGGGCCTCGCCTCCTCCGCCTCTACTGTCCCTCGCTGCCTCCAGGCCGCGGACTGCGGCGCCACACGGTCTCCCGGCCGGCGCGGCCCGACAGGTGCGGCTCGGAGGCCTGCCGCGCCCCCGACGGCCGGCGGGAGTGCGCGCGGCTCCGCGGGGCGCACCGAGGCCGCCGCCGCCCCCCCGCGCCCGCCCCCCGCCCCCGCCCGCGCCCGGCTCCGGCTCCGGCTCCGGCTCCGGCTCCGGCTCCGGCTCCGCGCTGCTTGGAGGCGAGAGCGGGAGCGGGTGGGCGCGGAGTCCCGGCCCGGCCCCTCCTCCCGGTCCCCTGCCCCCCTCCCGGGCGGCGGGCTCCGAGCGCGGAGGCGGGGGGCGCGAGGCGGCCGCTCCCCGCAGCGCTGCCCGGCGGCCCCGGCGGCCCCGGCGGGGAGGAGTTTCCCCGGTTACACGCCTGACAACGCGCTCGGCGAGGAAAGAGGCTTGAATGGGCTCAGGAGGGGGCGGGGCTCGGCCGGGAAGGGCGGCTTGGGGATCCCAAGGGAGCCTGGCACCTCGGCGTGGAGAGCGAACCCCGAGCCGGCCGGGGTGCAGTCGGGGCGCCCTCTCCAGCCGAGACGGCCCTCCCGCGCCCCTGACCTCCGATGGCCCGGCCTCCCGGCGACTTCAGCCGGGTGGCGAAGGAGTGAGACGGTTTGCTGAAAGCGCCCCTTCCAGGCACACGTCCTGCTAGGTCGGCCGAAGCCCTGGGCACGACCAGGACTCTGGGCGAAGTGGCTTGCTAGGAATGTTTTTCAAAAGCACTCTCAATGTGAAACATTCTAACACATACCAATAAACGGATGAAAAAGACAATTAAAGGTAGAAGGGAGACCTGAGCTCTAATGAAAAAATAAAAGACGTTGTGTGACTGAACCACGAAGAGAGCACTTCATTCCATGTACTTTCATTCCCCAAAGACTGAAAATTGTATTTATGGTTTCATTTGTAATAGTCACCCCGAAAGCTAGTGTGTCACCAAGTAAGTATTACAGTGTTAGCATAGTTTAGAATAAATCCACTAAGAAGTTTGCTTTTATGCTGCAAAAAAGTTTTTATAAAGTGTTTTATATTTGAACTACTATTGATAGAATTATGAGAGAGTGTGACGTTTCTTAATATTACCAAATACTTCATTTGTTTATAAAATACATAGAACAGTAAATTGGAGGTTGTCTGGTGTTTTCTTTCTTATTTCCAGTTCATCAACGTGAATGTAGTCACGAAGTGGAGTGAAGTCAGTGATGAGAGGATTAGTTGCTTCCTCGGCATCACCCTCTCCCTATCTCTCAGTGGCCTTGAGCTCACATGGTTCACGGCTTCCTGGGGCTCCTTCTGACATCCTCCTCTGCCTTCTACACGTCTCCAACTTAAGTGCACAGACCTCATTCAAGTTTTGTTTCCTGAGAGGACCCCCAACATTCCTGTATTCTGCCACTTCCAGAACTTCCTCCAGCTTCATGTGAATATGAGTCTTTATCATACTCTGCCTCAAACTCTAATTTTCTGTATCACACAATTGAACGCTTTATAGATAATGACTTATCATTAATTGCTTATAGAAATATGTGACATGTTCACATAGTCTTTAAGTGTGCTGTGAGAAAACTGCAAGTAAAGAAACAATTCTGACCCTCAATTTTTAGCACAGCAATAGGAATATAGGTACAAGTAACCAACCATCAGATATTGATAACATAAAGGGGCACAAAAAAAAAAAACATAAAGGGGCACAGGGCTGATGTGAAGGCTCTACGTAGATTAACTCATTTTTAAATTTCACAGCAATCTTCCTATTTCACAGATTGCGGGGGCAGGGGGGTACGGAGAAGTTAAGTCACTTCCTTTCGATCACACAGGTTGAGAACTGGAGGCTAAAACCTAAAGACGTTGGAGTCAGCTCCAACGTCTCAGTCCTCATTGCTATATTATACTGCCTGTCAGATGAGTAGGAGCTCAGTGAAAAATTGTTTGCCCTTTTGAGCAAATATTAGACTCTTTGCTCTATTCTTTATTATTTGAGCATGGGTTAAATGCTTACAAGTAGTTTAAAATAAAAAGAGACCCAAACTTGAGTGTATCTGAAGCCCTTCTGGCATTTGGAATGCTTTGCTCCACTTACTGGACTTAGTGGGTCATCTTGGTAGACTTGGACATTTTACCAAAAGCCCCCATTCTCATGTTGAGATCTGGAACAAAAATCTTTTTTCTTTTCTTTTCTTTTCTTTTCTTTTCTTTTCTTTTCTTTTCTTTTCTTTTCTTTTCTTTTCTTTTCTTTCTTCTTTTTACTTTTATTTTCCTTTTATAAGCAAACTGAGTGAGCTGAGAGGAAGGAAAATCCAAAATAAGCTTTCTGGGCATAAGCATAAAGCAAAATGCAGAGTCCAAAATATAGAATCTTCAAAGGACAAACTTTTCGACTTTGATTTTCCTCCTTTGCCTTTGACCTGAGGAGAGGGGAGTGGAGGGAGAGGTTGGAGGAGAGAGAGACGGCGGGGGCGGGTGGGGGCGGCGGCTCCAGGGAGCATGCGCGGTGTTGGCTCCTGGCTTGGCCTCTCCTCTCTCCATCTTCAGCACCAGAGAAATTGACAGTTCCACTCGGGCGCGCGGGACTCGCCTGCAATTCCCCGCAGTTCACAGGAAGAGAAAGGAAAATAAAAAGCATAAGAGGTAAGGTTGGGGATTAATCCTCTCAACCAAAGCACACGCACTTCTGTGAATATCGAACGTCTCCCCCCAATGCACGCTATTTGTTTGGAGTTTTTGCTGCAGGTCTAGACTCCGAGTTTGAGGGAAGACCCGGCCGGCCTGCAGGGCCGCGGGGGGAGCCGCATCTCTCCGCAGGCGGGGAGGAACCCAGGAAGCCGCTGACTGGCATCTTCGCTTGAGGATGCTCTGGTGGCGTCCCTGAGAAATACCTCGGGACTTCTTCCATGGCCTCGCTTCACCTCCTCCAGGCGCCGGGAGCGGAGGAGTCACCGTGCTGCACGGCGCTGCACCGCTGCGTCCCTTCTGCATCTTCTCTCTCTTGCTTCTGAATTTTCTGTTTGAATAGAATCTCTGCCGCTCCCCAAAATTATTCTTCTGAATTGTACTATGATGTTTCACAGTTGTTTTAAAAAAAAAAAACAAAAACCCTTTCCTCCTCACTTAAAAATATTATCAAGAGAACACATACAACAAAATGCACTCATCTTAAAATTATAGCTCAATGACTTTCTACACAGGTAGGGGCCGTATGCATAGGAATAGCATGCCTGTATCACCCCCACAAGGATTTAGGACATTTCCAGGTGCTCCTTCCCGGTCGCCGGGTCATCATCCCAGTCAGTAATAAACACTAGTCTGGTTCCTGTCACAGTAGATAGACTCTTTCCTGTTCTTGAGGCTCACATAGAATCATGTAGTAGGTTCTATGTAACATGTGGTTTATTTCACCCAACGTCTGCAAGCCGCATTCATTCCTTATGCTTTATTGCTGCACGTAGTACTTCGTTGTGGTATTCCATATACTACATATTGTTTAGCTGATATGGACACATTGGTACCTTTTTTTGGTGGAAATATGTGCTTATTTCTCTTAGCTATCTGACTAAAAATGGAATTTTTAGATCACAAGGAAGGTATAAGTTCAGTGATAATAAATAATACTAAAGAGATTTTCAAAGTAGTATCAATTTACCACTTAATTAGCTAACAATGAATTCCACATATAGCTCCAGTGAAATGTAGCTTTATCATTTTTTAAGTTATAGCCATTCTGATGTTTTATTCTAATTTTAATTTCACTGAGCTCCTTTCAAATTCTTACTAGCCATTAGAATATCTTTTGTGAAATACCATTCAAGTTTTTTGCCCATTTTCAAACTAGCCTGGTCACCTTCTTTTTGTTATTAGAAGCTCATTATGTATTTCTGATATCCCTTTAATGTGTGTGTGATGAATATCTTCTCTCAGTTAACAATTTGCCTTTACATTCTCTGAATACTGTTTTAGGAACATGATTGCTTTGTGTCCTATGTAACAAATCACTGCCTACTCAGCCTTTGTAGATGTATCCTACCAAGTTTTCTTCTGAAAGCTTTAGAAGGAAACTCCTCTTTTAAGTCGAGATTTCATTTCTAATTAGTTTTAGTATGTGATTTTATTTATGAATCATTGTCTATTCTTATGCTGGCAACTAACTGACCTAGAACGATTTATTTAAAACATCGTCTTTTCCCCACTGAATTTGCATAAATCAGGTGACCATATATGAATGCATCTTCTTTGCTGAGCTCTATTCTCTTGATCTCTTTGTTTCTATTACACTTTTTAAGATGACTAAAGCTTAAAAAATAATTCTTAAAATATTATTTTTAGCATTCTGAATTTACTTCTTTGGTTGTTCTAGGCTGGCTGTTTGCATTTCCATAGAAGTAAACTTCCCCCTCTCGAATTTTTAAAGTATTTACTCCTAAATTTTTCACAAGTTCAAAAAGAAACTGATAACAATAATACAAAGATTCCATATAATACAATCTACAGTCCATAGTTGAATTTTAGTAATCACTCCAATTGCATCTTCAAAAGCATTTCCCCTCATATACTCCAAGATCCCATTCAGGGTCACACAATTTATCAGTTATGGGGTCCCTTTAGTCTATTCTTTTTTTTTTTTTTTTTTTTTAATTTTTTATTTATTTATGATAGTCACACAGAGAGAAAGAGAGAGAGGCAGAGACACAGGCAGAGGGAGAAGCAGGCTCCACGCACCAGGAGCCCGATGTGGGATTCGATCCCGGGTCTCCAGGATCGCGCCCTGGGCCAAAGGCAGGCGCCAAACCGCTGCGCCACCCAGGGATCCCTCCTTTAGTCTATTCTTAATCTAGGACATTTCTTGTCCTTTTAAAAATCTTTCTCTACTGATGGTTTCAGTAGAGAAAGTGATTTTGTAGAATGCATCTCAGTTTAGGCCTATCTGCTGTTTCCTCATGCTCAGATTCAAGTTATGCATTTTTGGCAGAAATCCAGCATAAATAATGTTGCTTTTCTCAGTACATCACATAAGGGGCACATAATGTTGGTTTGTCCTATTCTGGATCTTGTGGATCACTTGGTTAAATTAGTATCTGTCTACTTCTCCACTGAAGTTATTTTTTTTTTCTTTTTGAATTGTTAACTATTCTTTAGGACAAATCTTTGAAAGCATTTAACTATTTTAGTTTTAGCTTGCATCGGTGGTTCTTGCCTGCTAGTTTTAAGGATTTATTTATTTAGTTGAGAGAGAGAGAGAAGCGCAAGTTGGGGGAGGGACAGAGGGAGAGAATCTTTCAAGCAGACACTCAGATGAGCTGGGACCCAGGTTGGGGCTGGATTCCAGAACCAGGTCAGATTATGACCTGAGCCTAAACCAAGAGTCAGGGAGCTCAGCGGACTGAACTGCCCAGGTGCGCCACCTGCTGGTTGTAAAGGGTGATTTCTGTTGTTCCCTTCTACATTTATGAGTTATTATATTATAAAAAGGAAGCATTTTTTCTCTTATTATTTTCTGCATGCACTTATAGTTTCTTGTTTTATTCAAAGTATTTTAATACCTTGTTGTAATTATATATTATTATTCTCATGCTATCCAAGATTTAGACAGTAGGAGCCTCTTCAAGCTGACTCCTAACTCTTTTTATTATGTCCCCAGTATATTTTTGAACACATTTTTAGTTTGGGGTGCGAGAAGATTTTCAATGCCCACTCCTAATTTCCTTCTCTAGCCCTTGAAAGTCACAATTTCTTCTGGTTCCTTTTAATTGAGAATTATATTCAAGAAACAAGATCTAATTGTTCTAATGTACCATTGATGAGGCTTTCTAGAAGAGTGAGCTAGAAGATAAACATTCTATATATATATTATACTGAACTACACTACACTATTATAGAATATTATATCATATATCATATCATATTATGTTATAGAATTAATGAGTACTGATGGTTCCCATAGTATTCTTCCTTGCCTTTGCACTTTTTTTAAAAGATTTATTTATTTATTTAGTTAGTTAGTTAGTTAGTTAGTTAGTTAGTTATGATAGAGAGAGAGAGAGAGAGACTGAGGCAGAGACACAAGAGGAGGGAGAAGCAGGCTCCATGCCAGAAGCCCGACGTGGGACCCCATCCCAGGACCCCAGGATCACGCCCTGGGCCCAGGCGGTAAACCGCTGAGCCCTGAACCACCCAGGGATCCCCTGCCTTTGCACTTCTATCTGTAATTCTCTTCTTCCACATTGAAACTTCCAATTCTCAACAAAGTAATATATAAATTTGCTCAATCCTACAATGCAGGAGAGAGTGTTTTAGAATTACTATAATCATACTACAATGAAAAGCAGATCTCTAGATTGAATTCAAGATTTCTTTTCAGATCTTTTTGTCCTCTTTAAGCTAAGAATACAAGGGGATAGTCAAAATATTGTGTTCAAAGTTATTTGGCTTAGGTTTTTTTGTCTTTCTTCCCCCAATGTGGGTATGGTATTAATTTAAACTGGAGCAGACTTCATTTGTTTCTATTTGTATTCAACTTAAGAGTTTTTTCCGGGATCCCTGGGTGGCGCAGCGGTTTAGCGCCTGCCTTTGGCCCAGGGCGCGATCCTGGAGACCCGGGATCGAATCCCACATCGGGCTCTCGGTGCATGGAGCCTGCTTCTCCCTCTGCCTATGTCTCTGCCTCTCTCTCTCTCTCTCTCTCTCTCTCTCTGTGACTATCATAAATAAATAAAAATTAAAAAAAAAAGAAAAAAAAAAGAGTTTTTTCCATTCGTGATGAATTTAAGTGTATTTTTAATATGTACAATATTAAAGTCAAAACTATACAAAAAAGGAATAAGAATACCCAGAAAAGTCTCATTTCACCCCATCTCTTCCATTTGCCCCTCACCACACATAGCTTTCTTGTATATAACCTAGTCTATGAATGTCTGCTTCATGTTTTCCTTTTCTACCTTTCTTTTTTTTACAAAAGATAAATAGGTGGATGACTATTTTCTCATTCCCTTCCTTTTTTTTTTTTTTAATTGCATGCTAGGTAAAACTTTACACATGTTGTTTCTTGGACTTCTTCAATAATATATCTTGGAAAACACTCTACAACAGTTAATGCATCTCTTAGTCATTTTATGTAGCTACTCTGTGAGTAAATATTACTCTTTTTAAATCATTCATCTTTGTTGGGGAATTTTAGTAGTTTCCAATCTTTCGCAATTGCATATAATGCTGGATTACATAAGCTTTTTCATGTCTATTTTCATCCTTTTGGAGATATGTCCATTTCCTTCATTTTCGTATATTTATATATATTTATTTACTTACATAAAATATAAATATCTTATATTTTAGAAAATTGTCTTCCCATGCCCTTTGAGCATTTTTCTGTAAGATGTCTTCATATCTAAAAAAAAAAGATGTCTTCATATCTTGTCCTTACACTTTAATAATTTATACTTTTATATATTATAGCTATTTTTCTATAGTATACGTTACAAATAATTCCTTCCCATTTGTCATATTTCATTTGACTTGCTTAGATTTTTCTCATTATGTAAATTTTAAAATATTTTTGTAGTCAAATCTATCAATATTTTATTGATCTCCATTATTAGATACTAAATTTCTATATGTAATTGGATCTGTCTTTGAGTATGCATTGAATTCCAATGGCTGTTTTACTACTAATGTGCTAGTACCACCATTTTAATTATAGGGGAGACTTTGTACTATGTTTTAACATTCATTTGGGTTAGCGATAGCTCTTAGTCTTCTTGTACGGTATTTTCATGATTTCTCACATATTTTTTTTCCAAATTAACTTTATTCTCAACTTGTAGAGCTACAAAAAACAAACAAACAAAACAAAACAAAACAAAAAAACAACCCACCTTTCTTAATTTGTTTTTATTACTCATTTTACTGGAGTTCTATTAAAGGGAAAAATTAACTTAGGGAGAATCAACATCTTTATGATGTTGAGTTGTCCTAGACAGTAACAGGGAATATTTTTTAAATTTAAATTCAGTTAATTAATATATAGTGTACTATTAGTTTCAGAGGTAAAGTGATTCATCAGTTTTATATGATACCCAATGCTCATTACATCCTGTGCCTTCCTTAATGTCCATCACCATCCCCCCACCTCCCTCCCCTCCAGCAACCCTCAGTTTGTTTCCTATGTTTAAGAGTCTTTTATGGTTTGTCTTCCCCTCTGATTTGTCTTGTTTTATTTCTCCGTCCCTTCCCCTATGATCCTCTGTTTTGTTTACTAAATTTCATGTACAAGTGAAATCATATGATAATTGTCTTTCTCTGATTGACTTGTTTCATTTAACATAATACTCTCTAGTTCCATTCATGTCATTGCAAATGGCAAGATTTCTCTTTTTTGGCTGAGTAGTATTCCATATATATATATATATATATATATATATATATATATATATATATAAAAAACACCTCCTTTTCCATTCATCTCTTGATGGACATCTGGGTTCGTTCCATAGTTTGGCTATTGTGGACATTGCTGCTGTAAACATTGGGGTGCGGGTGCCGCTTTGGATCACTGCATTTGTATCTTTAGGGCAAATACCTAGTAGTGCAATTGCTGAGTCATAGGTAGCTCTATTTTCAGCTTTTTGAGGAACCTCCATACTGTTTTCCAGTGTGGCTGTACCGGCTTGCATTCCCACCAAGAGTGTAAGAGGATTCTCTCTTCTCCACATCTTTGCCAACATTTGTCATTTCCTGACTTGTTAATTTAAGCCATTCTGACTGGTGTGAGGTGGTATATCATTGTGGTTTTGATTTGTATTTCCCTGATGCCAAGAAATAAAGAGCATTTTTTTCCTGTGTCTGTTAGCCATTTTTATGTTTTCTTTGGAGAAATGTCTGTTCACATCTTCTGCTCATTACTTTTTTTTAAATATTTTTTTATTTACTCATGAGAGACACAGAAGCAGAGACATAGGCAGAGGGTATAGTAGGCTCCCCACTGAACAGAGAGTTTGATGCAGGACTCGATCCCAGGACACCAGGATCACGCCCTGAGCCGAAAGCAGATGCTCAACCACTGAGCCACCCAGGTGTCCCTTCTGCTCATTTCTTGATTGGATTATTTGTTCACAGATTTAGAGTTTGACAAGTTCTTTATACATTTTGAATACCAGCCCTTTATGTGATTAGACATTTACAAATGTCTTCTCCCATTCTGTAGGTTGTCATTGGTTTTGTCAACTGTTTCCTTTTCTGTGAAAAGCTTTTTATCCTGAAGTTCCAATAGTTAATTTTTGCCTTTGTTTCCCTTGCCTTTGGAGATGTGGCTAGCAAGGAGTTGCTATAGCCAAGGTTACAGAGGTCGCTGCCTATGTTCTGCTCTAGGATTTCAATGAATTTCTATCTCACATTTAGGTCTTTCATCTATTTTGAGTCTATTTATGTGTATGGTGTGGGGAAATGGTCCAGTTTCATTCTCTTGCCTGTGGCTGTCCAATTTTCCCAGCACCAATTGTTGAAGAGACTGTCTTTTTTTCCATTGGATATTCCTTCCTGTTTCTTTGGAAGATTAACTGACCATAGAGTTGAGGGCCCATTTCTGGGTTCTTCTTTTGTTCCATAATCTATGTGTCTGTTTTTGTGCCAGTACCACACTGTCTTGATGATCACAGCTTTGTAGTACAGCTTGAAGTCCAGAATTGTGACGCCATCATCTTTGGATTTCTTTTTCAACATTCCTTTGGCTGTTCCAGGTTTTTTCTGATTCCCTTGATTTCTCTTTCTTCTGTCTTATTGTTAATATATAGAAATGCAACTGATTTCTCTGGATAGATTTGATATCCTGCCACTTAACTGAATTCCTGTATGAGTTCTAGCCAGAAACCAAATGTTTCTATCTCAGACACACAACCTGTTTTGAGCCTCCAAACTCTGCAGAGTTCTGCAGCCCCACACTGGGACCCCACGGAAGGGAGGTGGGTCTTGCTAGGGTTCTGTCCCTTGTTCAGCCCCTACTTAGAGAGTGCCCAACCATGTTGCAGTTTATGGTAACACTGAGCTGACAGCCCACTCCTGGGCTTGCTGATTGTGGCCGACTTCCTCACTCCAATACCTGGGAACTCTGCTGCACTCAGGCCCCCGTTCTTTCTTTGACCCCAGGGATCCTGAGACCATATTGTCCCACCTAGGATTCCATTCCCCTTCACCACCTGAACATCTTTCAGGTAGGGATGTACCTCACCAAGCAGACTTCTAAAAGTTCTGATTTTGTGTTCTGCTGCTATTTCACTTTCTGGTAGTTGGCTTAGGGAGGCTCCCCCTCAATCCCCTGTAGTTTATCTTCTGATATATTGTCTTAGATTCACTTCCCTGCACCTTCTACCTCGCAGAAAGTGGTCACTTTGATATTTGTAGAATTGCAGCAATTCTTAGATCACCTGTTAGTTCATAGGCGTTCAGAATGATGTGATAGCTATCTAGCTGAATTTCAAGGACCAGACGAAACCAGGGTCCCTACTCCTCTGTCATCTTCCTCCCTCCCCTGTGTATTAGTTTCTTGATCAATTTGTTTTCTTTTCTCCTATGGGAAATGGGTTCTTTAAGCTAAAGCTATCTTTAATGAGGTTAATTTCAGTAAACTGTATTTCCTCCAAGAACTCGTCCATGTTTCTGAATAATGGTATGCTAAGTAGTCTCTTTTTGTTTTGACTTCTTTATGTTTTTCTCTGTATATATAGTATCACTTCTTATTTTGGGTGTGATTCCCTTTTTTCCCTAAATGGATTGTACATTTCATTTTATTTATCACCAGAGTTTTGGTTCATTAGTTAGATCTACTGTTTTTATGTGTTCTACATCACTAATTTCTGCTTTTATCTTTATTATACTTACCTTGTGCTTTCTTTTGGTCTATTTAATTGTTCTACTTCTAGCTTTTGGAGTGAGAATTTAATTCTTTCTTTTTGCATTTTTTCATTCTTATTGATATAAGTATTTAAGAATAAGATTTTTCTCCTGATGTGCCTTAAAAGTATCCCATAGATTTTTATGTATCATTTACAATTACATTTGAACATTTTTTTTGGTAATTTTGGTATTTTTTAATCTCCTTTTCATTCTTGTACTATTTAATAGAAGAATTTTTACATTTCTAGTTGGAAGAGACTTTTTTGAACTTTGTATTTAACTTCTAGTTTTATTACTAATGGCCAAAGTACTGTTCATGAAATTTCTACTTTAAAGAGATACTGTTTTTTTTTAATATCGTGAATAACCTAATAAGTGATTAATTTTGCTGCTGTTCCATGTATATTTGAGAAGAAAGTATATTCTTAATTATGAGTGTGTAATATTCAATATATGTCCATAAGACCTACTTCATTCTAGTGTTTAGGGTTTTTTGTTTTGTTTTGTTTCATTTTTTACCTTATTTACTTTTTGTCCTCTTGCTTTATTTTGCCCTAATATTGGTGTGTTAAAGTTTTTAATATTTATGTATTTATAATCTCTGTCTTCTTTCATCTCTTCCAGTATCTACTTTGTGTGGGTGATCATTGTCCTCTTTAGTGTATTTCTAGATATTCTAACTATTATATCTTGCAGTTGTGGCTTGTCATGTTCAATCACTTTACGCCTGAATGCTTCCTTGGCTGATGCCAGGATTTCTTCTAATTTTCATTTGTTTACCTTGTATATCTTTGCTGTTACTTTTATATTTGGTTTGGACCAGTATGTTTTGTGGGCATTTCTTCTATAGAACATAAGATTGAGTTCTGCTTTTAGAGCCTACTTAAAACTATTTTCTTTTTGATAGAAGAGGTGAGTCTTTCACCTTTATAAGACTCATTTTGGTACCAGGTCTCAACTTTCTCTATGTGTATCATATGCCTTCTTTGTTCTTTTTGGATTTCATTCTGGAATACATTTTATTTTCCACTTCAGCTGTTTTGAATGCCTTTCTTTTTGCCTATTACCTCTACAACAGTCAAGATCTTCCCCTTTCTCTCTTCATTCTGTGCTCATTCTTCAGTTTTATTCTTTCTGCTTTGTCACAGTATTTAACATTTGTATACTATTCTCCTACCCTCATTCCCACCCTTTGAATTTTTAATCCAAAATTTAATATATTAAATACTCATGATCAGTTATTTTAACATAGGTTCCTGAGGCTTGCCAGGATTAAAAGGAATAAAATATTTACTTCATTGAAAATAATATGAGTACACTGAATATCCTAACTCCAATCAGACACCCTCCTCCTGCTACATCACAGTCTATAATTGTCCAAGACTTTGTTTTTATCTTTTATTTTCTTTCTACACATTTAACAATGTTCAAATTATTTTTGTGTTAGATTCACAACACGTTCACAACATTTTTGCTCATGTTTCTTTCTTCCTATCATAACTTCCTTCTAAGATCTGTTTCCATCTTCTAGAAGTTTCTTTAGTGAAGATCATTTTGCATTAAATCTCAGACTTTATTAACCTAAATATGTCTCCACTGTATTTTCTTTCTTAAAAATATAGTTGTCTTGGGTATAGAATTCAATTTGAAAGTGATTTTCTCTTAACTCTCATTATCTTCTGGTTTCTCATATGCAATGGAGAAAAGAGATATCAATTTAACATTTATTTGGTCTTTTTTTCCTCTGTACTTCTTTTAAATTTGGAAAGCAAGGCAGTTTTAACTAATTAAGCATTTTTAATTCTATATAATTGCAGATTCACATGAACTTGTAAAAAATAATACAGAGAAATCTCATGTATCCTTTAATAAATTTCTTCCTTAGGTAACAACTTAATAAATGATGGTATAATATTATAGCCAAGGTATTAACATTAATACAATCAAGATGTAGAATACTTCCCTTACCACTGGGATCTCTCATGTTGCCTTTTTATAGCTATCCCCACTCATTTCCACTTCCACCTTTGGCACACCAACTTATGTTACCTTATGTCATATTTATTCCACAGAAATCTTGATCACTTTTCCCATACAAAAAAAAAAAAAAGGAAGAGATTCGAATGCCATGAATATTTTACCTGGAAGGAAAGATGTCCAGACGTTTGAATCTGTTCTATTTCATGGGCTGTGGCCACTGGTGTGGCTGGATAACCAGAGACTTGGAGGGAATATGGCTGGAATGTTGGCAACAAGGTGGTCTGGGGAAGATGTATATGGAAAGAACTTTTCATATGTGCAGTGAAGGAAGACATATGTCTCATGAGAATGCTCACCAACAGATGACCTTAGCAGAGATGACTTTTAATAAGTGCATAGACAGTATGACCCATGCTTGGGATACTAGACAGCTTCTTTCTTCAGCTACTTATGTCATAGACCAGTAGGTGAATGAACAAAGAAGCCATGATGGCAAGAATAGAAGTTGTGCATAGACTCAGCAACATGGGCTTTTACTCAAATAGGGCAACATGGCTACAGCCACTGCCAAGAGCACAATCATCCAGCAGCAAGGAACTACACCGAGTCCTCAATATAGCACCAGTTCACATAGTGATCAGTTGGCTAGCTGGAGGTGGGTTGATTACTTTGGATTTTCCATTATAAAAGGGGAAGCATTCTGTTCTTATTGGAAAAGATACTTATTCTGGATATGAAGTTGCTCTCCCTGCCCATAATACTGTGTCAAAACTGCTTTCCATGGACTTAACAGAATTCCTTATCCACCAGCATGGTATACCAGACAGCATTGCTTTTAATCAAGAAATTCATTCACAACAAATTTATTATGACAATGGGCCCATACTCATGAAATTCGTTAGTCTTAATATATTTCTCATTATCCTACAACAGCTTTCTTAATAGAATGGTGGAATAGTAGTATAAACTAAATGTGTGTATTCACCTAAAATTCATATGTTGAAATATTAATCCCACTGTGATGGTATTCAGAGGGCCTTTGGGAGGTTATTAGGTCATGAGAGCGGAGCCTTCATGATGCAATTAGCGTCTACAGAAGAGAGTTGCAAGGCTTGCTTTCTTTCTCTCTGCTCTCCTTTATAATGAGGATACAATGAGAAGAGCCATTTGAAAACCAGTAACTGGGCTCTCAGCAGACTCTGCTAGCACCTTGATTTTAGGCTTCCCATTATTTAGAACTATGGAAAATAAGTGTTTGTTGTTTCAGCCACCCAGTCTCTGGTAATTTATTATAGCAGCCAGAACTAACTGAGACAAATACCCTTTGAAGACTCAGCTTCATAGCTGGTTAATTGGCAATACCTAGCAAAATTTTAGTTCCCATCCCCTTGACCTTGGACTCTGCTAGTCTAGAGCTCTCAGTTCCAAAGGAAGGAATGCTTCTACCAAGGGACATAATGATTCCATTGAGGACTAAAAGATGAGACTGGAAACCCACCATTTTGAGCTCCTCATGCTTCTAAATCAATAGGCCAAAAAAGAGTCAATTCTGGCTAGATTGACTAACCCTGATTGCCAAGGAGAAATTGGATTACTTTTCCACAATGGAAATAAGAAACAATATATCTGGAATACAGGAGATCTCTTAGGATATCATTTTGTACTCTCATATCCTGGGATTATAGCCAATGGAAAGCTCCAAGAATCCAGTTGAAGCAGGACAACTAATAGCAGACACCTTTCAGGACTAGATCTAGTTCACCCCATCAGCTGAAATGTTTGCTGAGAGTTAAGCAAATATGAAATTATTTGTGGAAGGAGGTATTTTTAAATACCAGCAACAACCATGAGGCCAGTTTCAGAAATGAGGACTAATGGTTACAAATATTTCTTCTTTATTTTGGTGTGAATATTTTCGTATGTGTATACAAATATTTTTGGGTTTTTTTCTCTTTATTATTCTCTCATCTAATATAACATGTATTGATAGTAGTTAATTTTATATATCATTAAGTTATAATATATCGAGATGAATGTAAAGCAACCAAAGATTTTTTTTACTCATCTGGGGAAAGTGTTGGTGTATTTTTGGTTGTCGGTGGATTAGTTGTTTCAAATTATGCAGAGATATAACTTTGTTATTATCTTTATTTAGAGATTCAGGTTTGGAATGGTATACATTTCTAGTAAAGCATGGAATTTCCAGGTAGATACTATAAGTAGAAAATAACCATTTTAAACTGCTAAGCATTCCCAGGGCCAAGACAGAGTCCATAGCCAAATGCAAAAAAGGGAAAAAGTCAAGCTTTTCTTTAAAAGTTCCCATAGCCTATCTTTTGTCACATGGATTTAAGTTAAAAGTTAAAAATTCTAACTAAGTGTGTGTTTAAAAATTGTTTTAGGGGCAGCCTGGGTGGCTCAGCAGTTCAGCGCCACCTTCGGCCCACGGTGTAATCCTGGAGTCCTGGGATCAAGTCCCACATCGGGGTCCCTGCATGGAGCCTACTTCTCTCTCTGCCTGTGTCTATGACTCTCATTCTCTGTGTCTCTCATGAATAAATAAATAAAATCTGTAAAAAAATTATTTTAAATAGGGACAGGGCATACTGAATTTAAGATTAATTCATTTGAAAATAAAGTGCACATCTCCTAAAATACCCTAATTCAAATTGGTCTAGAAGATATGTTGCAAATTCAAAAGTCCACAGGGTGAGGTAGGTTTCACACTGGAGATGACTGAAGCAGAGGGAGGGGGAACTATGGAAACCTGCAGAGTGGATTCCCTGCTAAGGGCAGGATGAACACATGCCTTGATTTGCTCAAGGTAGTTTTCATTTATGCCTGTTGTCCTGGTGTAATGATCAGTATTCAGCCCCTCTTAAAAGTAACCTCAATAGGTACATAATTAAATTCCACTGTGTTTAGAAAACATACTTTTATTTTTCAATCTCCTTAAAATTGTCAAGACTTGTTTCATGGTACAGAAAATGCGCTATCCAGGAGAATGGTGCATGTGCATTTTAATAGAATACCTGTATTTTCTGCAGCATTCTATAGATACCAATCAAGTTAAGTTATTTTTGTCTTCTGCATCCTTGCTGATGTTCTGACTACTGTTCTATCAGTTATTGAGAGTGGAGTATTGATATTTTCTACTATTGTTGTTGAACTGTCTGCTTCTCCTTTCAATTCTGTCACTTTTTGCTTCATATACTTCATATATTTTGGGGTTCTGTTAAGTATATACCTGTTTTTGATTTTTATATATGCTGATGAATTGAATGTTTTATCATTATAAATGTCTCACTTTGACAGTAGTAACATTTTTTGTATTAAAGTTATTTTTTCTGATATTGGTATAATCATGCCAGTGCATTTTTGGTTACTGTATGCATGCATGGTATATATTTTTTATCCTTTACTTTCAATCTACTTGTGTTTTTTAATCTAAAACCTGTCTCTGATTGACAGCATTTAGTTGGATCTTAAAAAAAAAACTCAGTTGACAATCTCTGCCTTTTGATTGGAATACTAAATACATTTTCTTCAATGTAATTATTGATATGATTAGATTTACATTTTCTGTTTTGCTATTTGTTTTCTCATATCCTTTGTCTCCGTGTTACTTGTATTTGCCTTCTTTTGTATTAGATATTTTCTAGTGCACCATTTTAATTCCTTTTAGCACTGCCTTATGGCCTTCATGGTTTCTGATGAGTAGTTAGTTGTTAAGCTTGGGAGGATCCCTTGTACGTGAGAAGTCTTTTCTTTTGTTGCTTTCAAGATTCTTTCTATGTCTTTGGTGTTCAATGGCTCAATTATAATGTGTCCAGGTGTAGATCTCTTAAAGTTTACTATACTTAGAGTTGGTTGAGTCTCTTTGATGTGCAGATTAATATTTTTATCAATTCTAAGAAATTTTGACCATTATTTCTTCAAGTATCTTTTCTTTTTCTTTCTTCTCTTCTGGAATTCCCATTATGCACATGTTGGTCCATTTAATGGTGTTCCACAGGTATCTTAGGCTTGGTTTATTTTCTCCATTCTTTTTCTTTCTGTTCCTCCGACAATAATCTCTATTACCTGTCTTCAAGTTTGCTAGTTCTTTCTTCTACCTGCTCAAACCTGATATTGTGACCCCCTAGTGAATTTTTCATTTCAGTTATTATTTTCTTTAATTATAGAATTTCTATTTGATTCTTAATAAAAAATGATTTCTCTCTCTATTGGTATTACCTATTTGGTGAAATATTGTCCAACTTTTACTTATGGCTTCCTTTTCTTTGATTATATTTATAAAAGCGCATTAAAGTCCACCTACTAAGTCAAACATCTAGACACCCTCAGAGTCAGTTTCTTTGGATTGTTTTGTTTCCTGTACAGGCTGTACTTTCCTGCATCTTTGCATATCTCATAATAGTTGTTGAAAACTGAACATAATAGATGTATATTTTAGTAACTTTGAAATCTGATCATCCTTCCCACCTCCCCACTGTTTGTTGTTGTAGTACCTTTTTTGTTGTTGGGGATGAGATTTGTGGGTTTTTTGGAGACTCCTCAGGATAAGTTCTATAGTGTTTGTATTGCATTGTATTGTGAAGTCTCTGTTTTAATTCTTGGTTAATTTTAGTTCTTGCTTCTTGTGTGGCTTTCCTGCTTCAGCATAGCTCTCTCCGCAATTTCATTTAATCCTGAACATGCAAATAACATTCTAGATCCCCCAGAAATATGTCAGAGGTGCTCCTAGCCCACTGTGGACATGTAATTACCTAGATCTTCTTTTTAAATTTTTGTCTGGGGTCCTTATTGCCCAGCTGATATCACATCCTTAGGAAGCCATGTAATGTACCTTCCCTGACTGCTACTGGTTTCTACTGTTATCAACTACACCCTGGGAATAAAGCTTTTCCATGAAGCTCCAAGTCAGGTCAAATAGTGGCAAAGCCCTAGAGAAAGGGTTTTTTGTGGAGTTCCAAATCACATTAGCCCCCTCTGGTGGCAGCAAGGCTATTGTCTTCATGTTATCATTCTAAAGAGTTGGTAGGGAGAGGGGAGTATCCCTAAGTTAAAATGTCACAGACTTCTCTGTTCTAACTTAGGTTTAGTAGTTTTTCTTCAATAAATACTTTTAGTTTGTGTCTTTGGTTAAATTTCCAGAGTTCTGGAATGATTGCTTTTGGTACTCTTGCCAGTGTTGTCATTTTTTTTGACAGGAGAGAATTTACTGAAGTACTCACTCTACCGTCTGGAAGTCTCACCCGTGGATAATCAATTTTATAGTCACTCCAACTTAGGGGTTAGCCTGTTAGTCAAACCAAGCTGATTGTCACCATGGGGGGATGTGTTCCTACTAGTGTTGTTATTTGAAATATGGGTAAGTTCATAAAAATCCTGAAATTTTTATTTTATACCTTAAGAAAATATTTTCCATAAGTGGAATACAACTACCCTTACCCAAAGAGATTTCATGACATTCAGTCCACCCACTTTCTAGTATCTATTCCCTCTATTAGTTCACCTTCATTGAGCACCTGTCACTGCCCTGGAAAAATGCTGGCTACTAGAGAGGCA
Source organism: Canis lupus dingo (assembly GCF_003254725.2). Lineage (NCBI taxonomy): Eukaryota > Metazoa > Chordata > Mammalia > Carnivora > Canidae > Canis > Canis lupus. Next base: position 33,545,851 of record NC_064245.1, read on the forward strand.
ATGGTAGCAAAAAGAATAAAGAATGTAGAATAAGAGTGACTTAAATTAGTATTGTCAATTACAGCTCATTCCAAAATTTGCTTTCTAAGATTATACATTATAAAATGTAATTTCTGATCTTTGGTTTTGTTTGTCATTCATGTAAACTCAGAAAAGCTAAGGAAATACATTTCTCCAGACTTTTATATTAGGGAAATTCTAAGCAGTAAATATTTTTGAATCACAGGTTTCCATAAAGAACCCACGCTCATTTCAAGATAAGATATAGGGCATCTGAGTTTGGGATTGAGATAATCTATTGAAAATGACAGTGACAAACATAATCATGCAAATCTTTGATGAAATGAACCTTTTGCACATTTTAAAACCATTACTTTATATCACTGCAAACCTGGCAAGTAATTGCAATGATCAGAGTTATTCATATTCAAATTTTCACCATGTTTGCTCATGGCATTGATTGTCCCAGATGTGCTAGTTTTGTAAAAAAGACATTAAGACTAATTTTTAAATATTTAAAATACTGTTTTCACTGAGAGAACTGTGGCATTTCCAATTTTCAAAAAATAGTTCTTTTTGATTTGAAACCAGCTCTTACAACGGAAGTTAATGTTGATTGAAGACTTGATGTCATTGTAGTTATGTTTTCTCCTTGAGGTAAGACCCCTCCCAATGCAGTAACCATAATCATTTACATCAGTGCTCTGGAAGGAGCAATCATATCAAGATACTTGGCTCCAGTTAATCAGTGCTTCTCCCCGCCCCCCATTTCCTTTCTCCACCCATTCCTGCGCCCTGCTTCTTCCTTCCCTACTACTTCCTCCTTACCATTTTCCCCACTCTCTGTTTCTCCTCTTTTAGATGGGGCAGGGGGAGGGTGGGAGAGTCCTGCACTGACAGATCTATTCTATCAAAAGGAGGTTCTAAGACCACAGAAATACATAATTTTTATATATAAAAAATAACAGACGTAAAGGTCATGCTTTTGGGGGCACCTGAGTGGCTCAGTCATTTGGGTGTCTACCTTCAGCTCAGATCATGATCCCGGGGTGTTCTGGGATAAAGCCCACATTGGGCTCCTTGCCTGGAGAGGAGCCTGCTTGTCCCTTTCTCTTGATCAAATAAATAAAATCTTTAAAAAATTTAGAAAAGTCATGCTTTCAGTGCCCAAAACAAAAACAAACCAAAATATCCTTTAAGGTGTTCCTAATAGATAATAATTCAACCAGAGCACAAAGCAAAATTTTTCATTTTAGGTTACATTTTTGTTCTAAATCAACTTCCATCTGGAAACAGTCACATGGCATTGTGAAAACAGAGTTAGGAACTATGAGAACTAAAATCTAGGCCTGCATTTTCTTCTAACATGTGATATGATTTGAGCCAATGGATTAATCTTTTTGGGTTTCAATATCTTTATTTGTAAAACAGATTTCTCATTTACCATACCTATTTCCCATACCTTGTTCCATAGGAGACATAGAACACTATTTCTAAGGCAT